>NC_061082.1:2626692-2926692 GCF_021917145.1 Hypomesus transpacificus | reverse complement strand
AAGCTTGCCATGGAGTTGGAAAATGTCATTCCATGTTTTCTACTTTGATTTATCTCAATCCCATCTCTGAACCAGTGTATGGATATAGCTGGTGTGCCAATCACCTTGCATTCAAATAGTTTTTTGTCCCCATGTTTAACCACTGAAACTCTCTCAGGTTTTTCAAGGAAAGTGGGGGGTTCTGAAAGAATGTATTAATATGTAAGTTTGTTAACAGACTGGCACCACATTAACAAAAAGTGTGAGTAAAGATATATATCAAAGATACCTTTGACAAAGAGTGTTGCTTGACACACAGCTGATCCTACAGTGTTCTTAATTTCACAGACATAGTCTCCAGAGTCTGAGCGCTGTGCAGAGAAGAGTTCCAGTGAGCATGAGGAATTATCCTTACTCACAGAAGAGGTAGACCCTGACAATATCTCTTTTTTGTCCTTAAACCATTTTATGGTCAACGGTGGAGTGCCAGACACAAGGACATTAAACTGGACCTTGGAGCCAAGCAAAGCATCCATTGATGCAGGCTTTTCTATGACACATGGTGGTTCTGTAGAGGAAAGGTAAATGCTTTCTTTAGTATGCAAACTCTTTATGCAAAGTAGGCCACTTAATTTAAGAAATTTGAAATGTAGGCCAACCTTTTACAGTTAAGGTACCAGAGCACTGGTCAGTCCCAGCTTTGTTTTTAGCAATGCAGGTATAGCAACCAGTGTCCAAACTATCAAGACGACAGATTTCCAAAAATGCCAAGTTATCAAAGAATGTGAATTTGTGCTTCTCATCACTCTTGATCTCATTTCCATCTTTGTACCAGAAAACAGTCATAGGCAGAGAGCCAGATACAAGACATTCCAAATGGTCAAAGGATCCTTTGATATTCTCGGTTTCCTTCAGCCTTCTTGTAAAAGAAGGTTTAATTATCTGATCTACAATGGACAAGGAGTAAATAGTACAGTGAGCATGGATCTTGCTTCAGAACTATAAAAGTGTGCTTCCAAAGATTTAAGAAAGAAAAAACTTTCATGAACTGACCGATAACAGTTACTGTAGCCTCACAAGAGCTTTGTCCAACGTCATTTGAAACCTCAAAAATGTAGTCACCGCTATCGTTTTTCGCTGTAGCAAGAATAATCAGTGTCGAAATTGTCTCAGTGCATTGCACTTTATATCTTTGGCCTGAAGTCAGCTCCCTTCCATCCTTCAGCCATTTGGTACTGAGGACTTTACTTCCTGAAAACCTGCATTCAAGAGTAGCTGGATCTCCTGTGGTAACGCTGACAGACTTTACTTGCTCTATGATTTTTGCTGGTTCTGTGGTACAACAACAAAGAATCAAATAATAAATAATGTCCTGTTCTGTGTTACTGAAACAAGTAAAGCACCGTAACAGACAGACAAACATTAAATGGATTAGCGTATTAGATGGAGATGGCCACAAAGTTCAACCAACCTCTGACTGTAAGCATTGCAATGCATTTCTGACTCCCAGCATCGTTCTGTGCCTGACAGATATATTTTCCTCCATGTGTTATCTGGGTGTTTTTCAAACTCAGCACCGCAGACGTGGTTTCATAGGACATCCTAATATGTTCATCATCTGTAAGCTCATGATCATCTTTGATCCAAGAAACAGTCATGGGCAGTGATCCAGACAGCATACACTGCATAAAGATCTCAGAACCCACTATGGAACTGATGTTTTCTATTCTCTGAACAAACGATGGAGGTTCTAGTGAAGGAAACCCATACATAAAATCAGACAAAAATGCATTATACAGTTACAACAGCTGTACAATTATCTTTCAAATAAGACAATGCCTTTAAACTAACCTTTTAATGTTATTTGGTAATAACATGAAGACTCTCCAACGTCATTAACTATCGTGCACTGGTAATTTCCAACATCTCCAGGCTCACATTTCAGAATCTGGAGAGTGACTTTCTCATTATGCACATGTATCTTATGCCTTTTGTCGTTTCTGATTAGTTTGGTGTCACGATAGCAATGTATTTCAAATGGCAGAGAGCCAGACACTGTTCCTTCTAAGACTAGGTCAGATCCTTTTACAACTTCTGTGGTCTCAAAAGCCCTCACAAACATCGGAGGTTCTACAATAAAGAGATAATAATGTTGTTATGTACAATTTTGTTATACGTTTAGATCCACTAAATAGTTTGCAATGCTGTGCTTTTACAAACCTTTGACTGTCACTGTGCTGCTGCAGCGATTACTACCAGCCTCACTTGATGCCACACAAACATAATCTCCACTATCATCAACAGTGGAGTTGACTATCTCCAATGTGGCTACTGAGTCAATGAAGGAGATTTGGTACTTTTGATTTGGATATATCTCATTCTCATTTTTCAGCCATTTTATACTGATCACAGGGCTGCCCTGTACTTTGCTGGACAACTGAAGAGTCTGCCCATTTTTCACAAGCTTTGAAGTCTCAAGCTTCATAGAAAATGTGGGTGGTTCTGTAAATTGACAACTATATTAGACATAACACAATACATTGTGAACAGCATTAACAGTTCCAGTTGATTAATAAAAGAAAATGCACCTTTAACAAACAGTACTGCAGTGCATGATACTTTCCCAGCATCGTTGGTTACGTGACAACTGTAGATTGCAGAGTCAGAAGCTTTCACAGAGTGAAGCTCCAAGAAGCTTGAAGAGGCATCTTTCTTGATGAAACATGAGCCTCCAGATGATACCGCTTTGTCTTCTTTGAACCATTTTACAGTAAAAGGAGCTGTTCCAGAGAAAACTGCCTTCAAGATGACAGCAGATCCTGGTATGACATCTTGAGAATCAGGTTTAATTGTGAAGCTTGGCGGTTCTAAATTCAGTTTGAAAAAGAAAGAAATTGTGAGGGGTTTACATGGCTTTTTATAAGAGTAAGTGATAAGAATAAGGGCTCAAAACCAAAGCTTAAATTTGGCTTTAGCTTAAAAAGTCTTCATTAATGACAGGCAAAGAAAGGAGTCATTCTAACCTCTGACGCACAAAATTCCACTGCTCTCTTCAAATCCAGCAGCATTTGTTGCCCTGCACATGTACACTCCACCATCACTCTTTTCCAAAGTGGTAATGCTCAATGTTGAAGCACTGTCCTTGATTTGAATCTCATTTCTATCTCCAAACATTATTTGTTTATCATCTTTGTACCAGGTCATTACAATGGGCTGTGATCCAGATACTTTGCATTCAAATGTGATTTTGTTTCCTACATTTCCATCAACCTTTTTAAGATGTTTTGTGAAGGATGGTTGAGTAGTACGATCTGTCGAAAGATCACAATCTATATTCAATATTCTTGTTTTATAAAGGGTCAATATAGGGTTCAAAATAAAAAGAGAGGTTTTAAACAAACCTATAACAGTAATAGAACAAGAGCACTGGTCTTTTCCAACCCGATTGGACACTTCCATCTTGTATTCAGAAGTGTCTCCCTTTTCTGCTGAAATAATCTTTAAAACAGCAATATGATCCTTAAAAGTCATCTTATATTTTCGACCTCCTGTAATCTCCTTTTCGTCTTTAAACCATTTCACTTTGAGGTCTGGACTTCCTGCAACAGTGCATTCCAAGAGTGCAGAATCCCCAGCTGTCACATTGATAGATACGGCTTTCTCTAAGATTCTGGCAGGTTCTAAAACACAAATTAATTACAATGTTTTAGACTTCAAACATCAATTTGCTGCTATTCATTGATAATGTTCTTGAAAGATTTGATATGTCAAACCTTGAATTGCTAATGACGCTTCACATTTCTGTTGCCCAGCCTCATTCTCTGCTTGGCAAATGTACTTGCCACCATGACAAATGTCAACAGCTGAGATTAAAACAGCAGCAATATTATTCTGAAATGTAATTTTGACATTACAGTCATCCTCTCTCAGCAATTCTGCATCCTTCATCCATTTAACTGTGATGGGTGCCGAGCCTTTAATGGTACCCCACAGTTTCACAGCATTGCCCAGCACTGCTGTAGCACTCTCAATTTTCTTTGAGAATACAGGTGGTTCTATAATACAATTGTGAAAAACAAATTATTATGAAAACAATCAAAGTTATAATTAAAGAGGAATACTATCCAATCATATGTATGCATTTTAGATGCACAAACCTTTCTGTTTGGCAACTGACTTTGACGATACTGATCCAACAGCATTTGATACAACACACTGATATTCCCCAATGTCTGCGCTTTCAAATGAGCAGATCTCTAAACAGGCCATGGATTCCTGAGAGACTATTTTGTATTTCTTATCTGTGGCGAGTCGTTTCTTATTCTTAAACCATTCCACTTCAAAAGGACTAGTGCCGGCTATCTCACATTTAAATGTGCCAACACTTCCCCTCACAGCCTCAACAGTTTGCAGTTCTGTTTTGAAAGAGGGTGATTCTGAGAAGAAATTTACAGAATGATTAGATAATGTATTCTAAAAGCACAGTTAAAGTCTGGAATTAGGTTAAAAAGCTGAGTCCACAAACCTTTTACAGTTAACTTAGTGCTGCAGCTCTCACAGCCTGCTTCATTCAACACTTCACATGTGTAGTTTCCACTGTCTAGTAAAGCCACATCACTTATCTCCAGAGATGCAAGACCTTCCTTAAAAGTGATTCTATATTTCTTATTTGTAGACAGCTCTTTGTCATTTAAGAACCAGGTAACGTGAAGTTCCGGTGATCCCTTGACTGTGCACTGCAGCCGGGCAGAAGAGCCTTTCTTCCAGACCGTGGTTGGTTCCAGCCTCTTAACAAAGATTGGTGGCTCTGGAGAGTGTAGGCAATGCACAATCCCAACATAATTTCATAATGTCATTGTCATAAAAAAGAAATCAATGTTGAAGAAGAGAAGTAGGAACAAGCAAAAGCGTTTTGTGAAGAGGCAGCCAAAGACAGCATTCACCAATAAGAAGAATACAATGAGGATACGATCTAACCACATGCCAAAGATGTTAATTTTCAAGCCTGTAGATTTGTTGTGCTTCAAATACTACAGGGGGTGAAGATTAACTGTCTAGTCTTACCTTGCACAATTACAGAAGAAGAGCAAGTTGTGCTTCCAGCATCATTTGCAGCTGTGCAGTCATATTTTCCTGAATCTTTCAACTTTGTCTTTGAAATATCAAGAGAGACTATTTTATCCTCAAACGAGAGTTTACAATCCGTTGACTGGTGAATTCTTTTGCCATCCCTTGTCCAGGTGATGGTCACTCCAGTGTCCTCGTCCACTTGGCACTCAAGATGCAGTGGGGTTCCCACAGCTGTGGCAACTGCCTCAAAGGGTTTGACAAAGCTGGGCTTTTTGATGACCTTTATCTCTGTACTGCACATTGCTGTCCCAACACTGTTGGAAGCTTTACAGAGATAGATGCCCTGGTCAGACGGTTCAAGTTTTACTACCTCAAGAATGTACTTATTCTTGTCGGAAGAGGTTCTGTAGCTTGCTCCTGAAGAAACAACTTTGTTGTCTTTGTGCCAAAGAACACTTAGAGGAGAGGAGCCTGTTATCACACACTGAATCGTAGCTTTCTTTCCAGAATACAAGGTCATTGGATCAGGCTTAGTTATAAAGGTGGGCGGATGGGCACGTTCTACAGAGTTTCAGAATAAGAAAGAGAAGTTAGTAGTTAGAACCTAAAACCCACCAAGCATTTCCTTTTAAAATCTGACCGGGAACTAAAAGAAATCAAGATATGTATATGTAACTGTTGTGCTTAGATTGTGTTTAAATGACCATATTGTTAGCTTTGCAATGAAAAATAAAAGATCCATTGACACTCTTTTTGAGACCCATTCACCGACTTTAAGTAAGTTAAACAGTTGGTCCACTTACCTGTTACTGTCAGAGAAGCGGAGCAGCTGTCACTGCCATGCTGGTTGGAGGCCTTGCAGGTGTATTCACCACTGTCTGGTTTTGTTGGGTTCTCAAGCTCCAGAGAAGATTTCTGTTGGAGACTGATGATCCTGTACATCTCGTTCTGTTTAATCTCAGCATCAGCTTTGAACCACTTGAAGGTCACATTGGGTGCGTCCTCAGTCTCACATTCAAATTTGGCTTTGCTGCCAATATTGATCTCCACGGGCAGGATTCTGTACCTAAAGACAGGTCGCACTGAGATGTGCAGAGAAAGGACATGAAAGAAACAAAAGTCACCACACTGCATATTATAGACAGTTGATAGTAGTTTACAGGTGATTGAGGACCCTAGGGTGGATGATTGCAAACAGTAGTTATCCAGGAGTGACTGTGGAGGAAAATGGTGTTAAGTTTTGATCAAGCCATGTAAATGAAGAAAGGCCGTGATGAAGACGAAAGCATGCAAAGAGTAGAGACAGTCTTCACTCGGTGGAATGGTCCAGATGTAAGAGGTGATTTTTAAGATGTGAAGTGAAAAAAGGTTTTCTTGGAACGACGTTGCGGGGTGGATATGGGGGTGATGTCAAAAGACACCATACGGTTAAGGATGATTTTTAGAGAGAAGTGAACACATGCTAAAATATTCAGTGAAAATACAAAACGTGTATGTTGCATTAGTTATTACTTTAAATTGTGAAATCAAAATATCCCCTTCATCCAACCTCTTGAGACTACTGTGAGTCGTCCAGATGTGGTGGTCTTGCCGGCTTCATTCTCAGCCTCACAGACATATTCTCCTTGATGTTTCTCCTTGATAACTTTGTTGATTTCTAACGTGTATGTGTCATGGTCTTTGGAACACTTGAACTCTTTGCCAGATTTCACCAATTGTCCATTGAAAAGCCAGTTCACATGTTGGACACACTTTATGGTCACACTGAAAGTAACCTTACTGTTCTCCTCTATAACAGTGTCCTCCATGGAATTCAAAATGATAGGGTAATCATTGGTCAAAGTGTCTGAAGACTCACTAATTATGATTGACTCTGATATATATTCCTCCCTAGTTTCTTTTTCTATGGACATATCTATGCATTGTTCCACAGGTACAGGGCCCAGGGGTACTCTTTTAGTTATATCGGCAGAACCCACATCTCTATCCTTGCTTTTTAATGTTACAGCTCTAGCTCCCAGCTTACTACTTTGCCTGGATTCATGAACCTCAAAGTGTTCCTGGACTGTTATACTTTCAAAAGATCCTTTTACTTCCGTTTTGACAGCAGCTGTTTGAGACTTTGGAGGTGCAAAATCCACAGTACTCTCTGCAATTCTCACCGTCTTCACCACAGAAGACAACATTTCTTTAGAGCGTGTACTGCTGACCTGAACTCTTTGAGGCTTGTCCATATGTTGAATTCCAGGCTGTTCAGAAGACAGGCTTTGCTGCTCTCGATAAACTATAGCATGGAAAGCTGCCTTGAGTTCAGTCCTCAGATCAGCAGTCTGAGGGTATTCACCTTCAAAAGCCAGAGTGATTTCAATAGGAGTGCCTGTTGTCGTAATAAGGTATGTGAATTTTGTAAATTTGGGTTCTTTCTGGACATTCACCTCCTGTATCCCAACAGCATCTAAACTTTCCACAATGTCTGCAAGTAACAGTGGCTGGTCACGAGCCACGGCAGACTGAAGTGCATCTTTTAACTGATGTCTGATGTTCAGACTGAGTGGTTTTGGCATTGGAATCACAAAGGTCATCTCCTTTGGGAGCTCCCGGCTCTCCTGGGATTCGTGAACAAACATTACCCCTTTAGGTTGAGTCCTCACACTCACAACAGATTCCTCAGACCTCTCTATTTCACTTGAATGTTCACCAAAGATGACTTGTTTCTCCTCCAATACTATTGATTTCCTTACTGATTGCCCTTCATGAATTAGGACTGCAAAGTCTTGCGCTGCTGAATCTAAAACAGTACAGCTTTCAGTTGAAATTGCCTGCTCCTCAATAAACACAGGTTTTTTAGGAATCTTGGGTTCTATTTTCAGTTCAGGTTTGAATTTGTCATTGGCTTTCAGCGTGTTGGTGTGTCCCTCTTCTAAACTTTGATTGTCCCGCACAGTTACTGCATGCATAACATCCCAGCGTTCCTCTTTCTGGACTAGTGCACGCTGCTGTTTCATATCACTGGTAAATGGTGTTTCTTTTGGTAGTTGTATGGGCTTGTAAGAGACCTGAAGAATGTTCTGAGGTTTGGGCTCTGCTTTAAGCTCTGACTGAAGGCCTGTCACTGAAATGTCAAGATCTTTGTGATAATCAGCAGTAAGTGCTCTTCTATCTTCAGATGTCGCTGCATGTTTTCTGGCCTTTTCCTGTTTCTGTGCTGCCATCTGCTGGTCTGGCTTTTCTATGACGAGTACACCCTCTTTGGGTAATGCAGTGATTGGCCAAACAGATTGAAGATGCAATGCAGCAGGAACTTCTTTTGTAGGTTGGATGGAGAATGTGTCACGTTTTGATAAAAACTCAGTTGTATCTTCACAAATGACAGTTTTCTGTTCGTCCTGAGACACTGTGTGTAAAAGAGTCGGGCTTTTCCTTGCAATTACATTCTCTGGCAAAGGCCTTTCACAAGTGAATCGCCCTTCAGATTGAAATGTGCCTTGATCCGCAATCATCTGTAGATGCATGAGCCTATCCCCTTCTTTTTGAGAGTTCAAAGACATGGCACTCTCCAAACCAGGTACCATGCTCAAGTGTTCTGCTTGGAGTTGGTGTCTTTCCTCAGCATGCATTGCTAATAGAATGATAGAATCCTTATGTGCCAAAGCTCTCTCTGGTGCAGGCCTATGCATTTCAAATCTCTGCTCTTTAGACAACTCTGTTTTAGTCTCACTCACTGGTGCAAACGTTGGCTGAGAATGTTCTATTTCAATCAAGGACTGAACAGTTGGATCCCTAGCAGATAGTGGTTCAGAGTGGCTCTCTGTTATAGGAAGTTGCCCTGACAATTGAGCAGAGTATAAAATCTTTACACCTTCAGTAACTCTGAAGCCTCTCTCCCCCTCAGGCCTTGTTGTCAAGCCTGTTTTTTCTTTGAGTATTGGTAAACTAGTTTCTACCTGATGACTGGTGACAACTTGTCTAGGTTCTGTAGAAGGCTTGATCCTTTCTGGAATTCTATCCCCTAAGGCCTCTGTTCTCACTGTGGTTAGAGGAAGGACCTCCTCAGCAATGGCTGACCTTAACTTTGAGGATTTCTCTTTTGCCAACTCCAGTTCTATGACCTCTGGGCTTTGGATTCGGTCAGAGTGCTGCTCGATTATATGGTGACTTTCCTGGACAGAAGATGTAAATGTAGCCATGTGCAGTTGTTTCATAGGAACAGCTGCAACTTGGAGTGGATGTGTGGGAGCTACAGACACTCTTTCTTCTACTTCATGAGACTGCAGCACAGCAGCTTGGTGGGTGACCTGCTCTCTATGAAGAGAAGCAGCAGAGATGTCCACCTCTCCAAGCGTGCCCACTTGCTCACTTGAAACAACTTGTCTGTCCTCAGTACCAATGGTATACACCATCTGATGCCCTGCCTGAAGACTTGCCCCGGCATCTCCTGGAAGGTTGACCATGTACAAGCGGGATTCTGTAGCTTGTTCAGTCATGGATACTTTATAACCTTTTTGTTTCTGAACTACCATGTGTTGTTCCTGTCGAGTTACAGAGACAGGCTCTTTGAATACAACTAACTCAGCACTACAAAAGGCTTCCCCAAATGGGTTGGAAGCCTTGCATGTATAGACCCCACTGTCCTCCTGTTTAACACTCTTCATGTTGATGAAGCCAGACCCATCTGGATTATTAACCTTGTTACAATTCTTTGTGGGTTGAATATGGAAACTGCCTCTGAGCCATTGCACCTCAGGGAGAGGGTCTCCTGTGACAACATACTTGAAAAGAGCTTCGCCGCCCTCTATACATTGGAAAGGTACAACAGTAGTTGTGAATTCTGGAGGTTTGCCGACTGTTTTGAACATTTCTTCAACCCCCTTCTTTGTTTTTTGGGGATCACTCAATTCAACATGCAGGAACGAAGTGCAGCTTGACTGCCCAAATCTGTTGCTTACAGTACAGGTGTATTCTCCAGCATACTCTTTCTGCACCTTGTTTATGACCAAACTGTATTCGTCTACCTCTTGGACAAATGTGTAAATAGAGGAACTAGTAATGACATGGCCATTGTGAAACCACTGAACATTAGGCCTTGGGAAGCCAGAAACTGTGACAGTAAACCTGGCCATCTCCCCAACAGTGACAGCTGCTGGTGAGAGTTGGGTAATGAAAACTGGCTTTTCTTTTTTCTTCTCTAAAGTACTAGAGAAACGTTCAGATTCTGGCATGAGTTCAAGTGTTTTGCTTTTGTCTGGTAACTGTAGGCCAGTGTAGTAAGAAGATGCCTGTTTTTCCTCTTCAGTTGAGACAGTCAAGCTAGAAAAAGCTGAGTTGAACAAGTACATTACTCAGTCATTTATATATTTAAATTGAGGGTCATCTAGATTTGAATATCCAAAAACGACATACATTTCGAGCACATTTTTCCCCCAAACATTGTTACATAAGACAAAGAAAAGTATCATGCTTTTAAAAAGATTTTTAAAAACTATCTGCAGAATGTATAGCAGAAACCTTTGGATACATGTATATATTTGTAATTAATTTAAAGATTGAAGAATGTATATTGACAAGAAGGAAATGTTACCTCTAACTCCATCCTGAGTTCCATAGTCCTCCTCTGTGGTTGTTACTGTGAAGAGACAAACATATAAATTAGAGATTATGCCCTCCATCCATGGTGCAAAGCTGTTAGATCCAGGTGACACATTGTGCATCTATATTGTCATTTTCGCTCTCAAGTGACACTGGCATGCTTGGGTTTTGACATATACGCATATGGTTCTCTTAATTTGGAAAGTTATTTGGAACGTGCTCAGTGATATGAGTACACTCATCTTCGACATCCGTCATTGTGCTTGAAAACCTGGTCTATCCTAATTATTATTCAATCGAATTTGGATTGGCACCAAGTTTCTTTGTCTGTGTGGTAAAAGACAGTGTGCGTGGGAGAAGAGAGAGGAGAATCGACATCATTGGCCGAGATAGCAGAAAGGACTAAAGCATGCAGATGCCAACCTGTCATCACTGGGCTGCACTCAGCATCTCCAGCTGAGTTGACAAGTTTGCAAGTATAAGTGCCCCCTTGCCAAGGACCAACATTCTTAACATTTAAACAGCACAGGGGCCCATCATGTTTCAGAGAGTGAAAGACAGACTCTTCAACAATCAACTGATTGTGTAGCCAAATGACAAATGGAGTCGGGATTCCCTTCATTATGCAAAACAAAGAGATTGTGTCTCTGTGTTTGACAAGCAGTTGAGGGGGCAGTTTGATGAGGAACTCTGGGATGGTGACGCCACCTCTCCCACGCTCTTCATAAGGCACAACATCAGGGAAACAAAGATGGTTGATGAGGCTGTAAGCCCTCTTGGAGGTGGGTGGTGGAGATCCCAGTGTCTCCATGGACTCTTGGTTGTCTTCTTGGTCAGAGGTCTTTCTAGAGGTCTCTCTGTCTGGCTGCGAGGCTTTATAGACAGAATCGGTAGGGATGGGAGTTTCTGCTTTGACATTTGCTTCTTTTGCTGAGTGAGAACAAAGTTAGGGAGATTTATTAGGGATTAAGTTCATCAGTGAAAGGGTATCTAGGCTTCAAATAGGCGGAAGGGGTTAGTGAAATGGAAAGATGGATATTAGGGGCAAGCTTGCAATGGGAGAATAACTAGATTTAACAAAGATGGTTATTCCATTACATTTCACTTGGTTAACAATCTATAGGATATATTAAAGGTTTAAAAGCAGCAGGAAGCAGATGGTGTGGGGTGGACAAGAGAGTGGTGATATTCAAAAAGAGAGATTAACCACCTTCCACAGTGAGCTGAGCAGAGGTGCTGTTCTCGCCATGTTTATTGAGAGTGGTACAGCGGTAAGTCCCCTGGTCACCCAGCTCTACCCCCTGTATGATTAGGGACTGAAGCCCTCTGCTATGGGAGCTTATCACCCTCTCTGTGTCTGCCAGCCTCCGTCCGTTATGGTCCCACATTATTCCTGTAAACGGCTGGCCATCAAAAGAGCAGTTGAACTGGGCCATCTCACCACTTTTAACCCTCACGTCGGTCATTCTTAAGAGCAAAGTGGGGCTTGAGGGAATGCTCATGTCAGATTCTTCATTAGTCGTGACTTCCACCTTCCTCACAGATGAGGATGTCATCCTCACGGTGGATGTCTCAGAGACGGACTGAAAGGTCTGTACACTGTGTGTGCTCATATCCACTGATTGGTAGCCCTCTGAGTGTACCTCCTTTTTCTGACTTATCTCCCCAATTCTCGACACAGTTTGCCTATCTATGGTTTTCATATTTTCATCTGGGCAATAAAAAGAGTAGAATTAGGTCAATAATCAATAGTGACTTCTTCAGGTTATTGTTGACGGGAATGCAGTGCGAAGTTGGTGCAGCGTTTTGGATGGGTGGCATTTCAAGATGAGAAGTGACAATAGCTGGTTTCTTGTCCGGTCATGCAAGCTTGTCTTGAGCAAAATACTACAGTTTACTCTGTGTTCCAACAACAAAAAATGCAAAAAATAATTCCTGAAGGGGATTGGTTAGGTAACATTACCTTTAAAGTAAGAGACGAAATATAGCATGCCACGAAGAGCAAAGCGCTTGTAAGATTACCCCGTGATAACTGTTAGGATTGACATACACATGTTGGTAGTACTATCGGTTGCTTTAAATATATTATACAGCATGCTCAGAGAAAGCTTAAATTAAGAATTACCTGGTGACCACAGTATTCTAATAAATTCAAAGACAATGTTTTTTGCGGGCCAAATTGGTGGCTTATTGTACAAACAAATTATCTCTGACTATAGAATGCTGGGCACAAGCATGAAACCTTGCCACTTCTCCATGATGCACTAGCCCATACAACGTGCTTTTAACTGATTAAAAGCAGAACCCTGCAAGTTGGGAGTGCCACTGAGATTTGAAAACAATGTATAAAGGCTTTAAAGAAAAAATATACGGTTCACTGACTAAATGGTAGCCTGTAGCACTGCAATACAGTATACAAATGAATGTTTTCAAAATCTTGTTAATTCTGTTAACAGTGTAAAATCAACTGCATGGTAAATTTCAGTTTTCCTGAACTAGCTCATGCATGGTATATATACCTACCACTGTAATTCCCAAAACAAAGAATTACATAAATTGGAAATATGTCTAATTCTTTTTATTACGTTAATTAAACTCACCATCAAGTGTTAAAGTTGCAGAGCAAGACACCATTCCTGATGAGTTTCTAGCAACACAAGTGTATTCCCCTTCTTTGTCAGGGACAACTCTGGCTATCTCCAGCTGGCAGTTGTCATCAAACTGAGACATCTTAAAGATGTCAGACTGTTTGAGCTCCTTATCCTTGCAGTACCAAGTGATTCTCAGATCTACAGAGAGAAAAAACATTTTAATTGGTTTGTGTATTTCATTACAGTTCAGAGAAAGCTGTTATTTTTAAGATAATAAAGCATAGATACCTTCACCAGAGACACAACACTGGAACTTGGCTGACTCTCCCTCTCTGAGTAAGAGATCTTTAAGGGGAGAGATGATCATAGGTGCAGACCGAGGAGATCCAGAATCGGGGGAGACTAATTCGGAAACTGAAATACAAAAAGGTTCAACGGAATTATTGATCAGATATTTAAACTTCTTATTTAAAAATTAAATTGTATACACAGTGTCTCAACCTACCTTCCACATTAAGGACACCTGAGCTTGTGGCCATGCCAAAGTAATTCTTCGCCTCACAGTTGTAGACAGCTGCATCTTCTGGGAACACCTCAATCAGTAGCAGTGTGTGCTCGTTTCCTTCACGCAGGAACTTGCACTTGAACCCAGCGGAGAGAGCCTGGGAGTTCTTGTACCAAGTCACTTGAGGCTGTGGGATGCCAAACACTTCTACAGAAAAGCGAGCAGGTTTGCCAGCCTCCACAGACAGTGGCTGCATGTGGCGAATGATCTTTGGTGGATCAGGGACTAAATGAAATAAACAGTTACAGAAGAGCTTTTGTTAGAAATTGATGACTGATTTTGAGTTTATGCTTTCAATTTAAATGAATTTCAATGAATGGAATTGTGCAAACTTACCATTGACATGTAGAGTCACAACTGTCCTGTTTTTTCCAGCAATGAACGTGTACTCCCCTGCATCACTTCTATAGGTTTCTGAGATAGTCAAACGGTGAATCTTCCGGATGATAACATAGTTAAACCGGTCCTCAACTGAAAAGATGATCTCTACACCGTTTCGGAGCCAACGGCCTTCAATTTCATCCTCATTGACTTCAAATTCAAACATCGTTCTTTGTTTTTCAACCACCTAGAAAAATATTTTTCAGACATTAGTTTTCTACAGACAAATACTGACATACAAGACAGCGCTTTGCATTTGTAAACCTTCAAGTGATACTCACTGTGATTTCTTTATCTGCTGGCTCTGAGATCCTGACATCCCGTCCCTCTACAGTCAGGTGACCTTTTGACACACTTGCACCAGCGACCACAGAATACTCCCCAGCATCAGTCATGCGGACAGTCTGGATCATCAAGCGGTGCAGAAACTTCTCAGTGGAGACTTTGTATCTGCAATGATGACCAATGGAGGGGATATTTACAAAGTGTTATTATTAGCATTTTTTGATATTCTATAAAACATATTATATGAAATCGATGACACTGACCTTTCAGACGTTTCAAGCTCCTGTCCATCTTTCATCCACATCACTTGGATGTTGGGCTCAGAAATTTCACATTCAAATATTGCCTTCTTCTTCTCTGTTATCTTGATATCTTTGATGTGCTTGGTGAATTCAATCACGCGAGCTTCAGGTGCAAAGACAAGAGTACAGGAATACATTTAATACTACTGCCAAATACGTAGTACCAGGTTTTGCCAAGCCTTATCAACAGTACTTACCATCAATGTAAAGGTTTGCAGATGAAGATGCTGAGCCAGCCACAAATTTATAATCTCCACTATCACCAAAGTGAGTATTCCGGATTGTGAGGGAGTGCGTCAGCTGCTTTGAGCGACTCTGGCATCTGTCTGTGGACCGAATCTCAATACCATTCTTGAGCCACTTGTAGGTGATACTCTCATAATTGACATTCACTTCAAATGTGATGGTGTCTTTCTCCTGTGCGTTTATGTCTTGCATCATGGAGGTGATTAAGATTGCTGTCAAAAACACATGTCATTGTTAGATTTTCATCTTACACGGTTTCTTTAAATAAACATAATTAGTTAGAAAAACTTACGATTAACGGTCAGTGTTGCAGAGACCTTGTCATTTCCACAGACAAAGGTATACTCTGCAGAGTCTTGTCTGCTGGTATTCATGATCTTGAGCTGGTGAAGTTTTCCCTGGACCACAATCCTGAACTTTTCACTCATTTCAATCTGCACTCCATTTTTCAGCCAGGTGGCAGGGACATTGAAATGTGAAACTTCACACTCAAAAGTGGCATCATGTGTCTCTGGGACATCAATGCTCTTCAAAGGTTTGGTGACACGCAAGGCTGGAAACGTAAAACATAAATTTAATATCTTACAAATAGTTCATTTACAAATGTTTAAAATGATTGATTTCAAAGTAAAAACTTACATTCAACATAGAGAGATGCGCCACACTGCACATGTCCAACCATAGCGGTGTACTCTCCAGCTTTGTGAGTGTCTACATGTTTGATGATCAACTTGTGAGTTTTTCTATCACACAGCATGTTGACCTGCTCACTTGGTTTCAGCTCCACATTATTGAACATCCATTTTACAGGGATGTTATCGTGGGACAGACCCAGCTCAAAAGTGGCAGTGGCATCCAACAAGGAAGTCACATCTTTTGGCTTCTTCAAAATCTTAATTGCTGGAGAAAATAAATATTGATATCCATGAAGTTTGTAAAACATTTTCAACACACAATATTACAAGATCTACAAATCAAATCTAATTTATTTGTATAGCCCTTTTTACACGCAAGCATGTTACAGAGGGCTTCACATACGCCCATACAACTGTCCCTCAACCAACCTAAACCCTCAAGGAAGACAAGGAAAAACGCCCAGAAAAACTCCCAACAGGAGAAAAAACCTTGAGAGGAGCAATTCAGAGAGGGATCCCCTCCTCCAGAGACGGCTACAGTTGTACTTACTCTCAATGTTTAACCTGGCATTAGCAGACAGCTTTCCAAGTTTGAATCCATAAACAGACTCATCTTGAGTGGTGCAGTTCTTAATCTTCAAGGTGTGGACCATGCCATCAACAGAGATTTCACATTTATCACTGGGACGGATGTCAACGCCATTCTTGATCCACTGTGAGCCCTTCACATTCTCATGGGTCAGCTCCAGACTAAACACTGCCTCTTGTGTCTCAGAGACAGTCTGGTTCTTCAGGGTCTTCTTGATTTTCACAGCTGTAGCATTAAATATAAGAATGTATTAAGAGCAAATACTGTAGTATGAGGAAGGGTGGTGTTTTTAATGGTCTTAATTAAAATCTTTAATCTTAGTAAGCCACTTTGCAAAAGCCTATACAACTAAATGATTTCAAGCAATAAGAGTTTCTGTATGAATATATGTCATAGCAAAGTAATTGTAAATTATTTTTTCAAGGACAGATCAATGTCTTCATTCACAAGATGGTACTTACCCTCTACTCTCAGGTTGGCAGTTGTCTTTGAATTTGCAACCTGGTAGGTATATTCCCCAATGTCAGTGGCTTTGGTTATAACAATAACAAGACGCCTGACAGCACCAAGTTTTTCACTCCGGACATTTTCACTGAAGTCCACAGGCTGTCCATCCTTCAGCCACTTTCCTTCAGCGCTTGGGTTGGCGACCTCACACTCCAGCTCAGCAGTCTGAGAGTCAGCCACAATCAAATCACGCAGGGGTCTGTTGATGGCGCCACCTAGGTATCAAAAAGTAACAAGTAATGTCAACATGGTGCCCTATATACAATTGTTTTGTTACAATGTTTTTTTAAATGGTATTGGTATAGTGAAATATGCTTGTTTAGCATACCTGATACAGTAAGCTTTGCACTGGATGTCTTTTCACCAGCTGCAAAACCGTATTCTCCCTCCTCATCCTTCATGGCATTAATGACAGTCAAGGCATACCGCTTGCCCTTTGCCTCCATCTTGTATTTCGGACCAGCTTTAAGGGGCTGCTTCTTGAAAGTCCAGACAGCATCAATGCCAGGATGAGAAACTTCAACCTCAAAGTTGACATTCTGAGTCTCGGTGCACACTCTATCCTCCATGTGCTTCACGATTTGAATTTCTGATGGAATAAGTTACATTAGAACACAAACTAAAATGTTCTTTCCTCTGTTTTTATAAAGAAATAAAATGCATCACTTGTTCAACATTCTTACTTTGGACAGTTAATTTGCAGCTTGTGTCAGCTCTGCCAACAACCAGCTTGTAGTTTCCTTCATCTGAGGCAAAGGACCTGTTAAACACCAGGCGCTGTTTGGTTCCCTTTGCAACCATCTGGATCCTCTCGCTGGGCATAATGAGCTTGTCATTTTGGTACCACTTCACGGAGCTGACATCTGCAGCAGAGATCTTAGCCTCCATAACAGCTTTGGTTCCCTCAACTGATGTGATGTCCTTGAGTGGTGCCAAAATGCCAATAACTGTAACACAAAAAAAATCAACAATTTGGTTAACTTGGAAAGAGTAACTGTTTGAAACTGAAAGTTTATGTAAAATATGAACTCACCTTGAATTGTCAGTTTTCCATTAGTGGAGATTTCTTGGGCAGGCACCACAAAGGAGTACATTCCGTTGTCATCCTTCTTGGTATCCTCAATCAGTAGTTTGTGGGTGAGTTTGTCAATTACAATGTGAATACGATCTGAGGCAGCGATAAGATTACCATTCTTCATCCAAGACCCCTCAACATTTTCTTGAGAGAATTTGACTTCCAGCTGAGCAATGTCACCCTCACAAACCGTCACATCAGACAGGGGTTGCATCAGAGTCACAGGACGCACTAAAAGGGACACGTGATAAGATTTAGATTTTCATGATCAAATCAGCAATGTATGTTCAAAGCTCAGTGACTTCAAATAAATTGTATTTATACAATATAAACAGACACCGTCTTATTAATTGTAAAAACTCACATTTCATCTTCAGGGAAGCACTTGTCTTAAATTCACCAACAACAAATGTGTATTTGCCCTGATCTTCTTTCTTGACGTCTTTCACAGATAGAGAATGTCTTCCACGACGGGAGGAGATAACATATTTGCTGCTGGGAGTGATCTCCTTTTTCTCAAAGTACCAGGCACCTTCAGCATCCTCACGAGACACAATACACTCAAACTCTCCAGAGTAGGTCTCAGGGACCTCAGTGTTGTCCAAGGTCTTCACTAATTCCAGTGCAGAACCTATAAGTGTACAAAGAATGAAAGAAGATTAGAACGATTAAATTGGTGGCCTTAAATGAAACAAATCAAACTTCTTGAAATGCATGCATTCATTCATTTAAACACACATTTATAAATGCATCTTTAAGGATTTTAATGTTGCAGGAAAATGTTTATATGCTATATTTAAATGCCAAAAAATACATTTGTGAATGTGGCTAATTGTGTCATAATTGTTACATGTGTTTCTTCTGTCTATTTATTTGATTAAAAAGTAAGAGGCATAAAGGAAAATGTGTGCCTGTGAAATTCATTAAAAGGCAAAGCTTTCAATCTATATCAAAGGCAATGTTGCAGATGTGGTTTGGAAATTAGAGTAAATACTTATTGGTACACTAACAAACCTTCAACATGGAGTCTGGCCGTGGTTCTGATGTTGGGGTCCTCAACAACGACACAACTGTATTCTGAATCATCCTTCATGCCGATGATTAGCACAGACAGGAAGTGGACCTTTCTGTCTGAGTGCATCCTGTATTTGTCTCCAGAGAAAATCTCCACATTGTTTTTCAGCCATTTGACTTTGACAAAAGGCTCATTGGTTTCACATTCAAAGGTAGCCATGGTGTCCTTCTCCTTAGCATCGGTATCCTCCAGCTCTTGAGTGAAGCTAATGACTGGCTTTCCTGCAGAGTACAGAATGAATCATATTGTTGACAATGCTTGACAGGATTCAATTTATTGATAAAATCAAAACCGTAATACTATCCATAATTACAATTAGACAATAATTGTTAAATTATATGTTTGTCATATAACTACCTTGCACCAACAGGAAGGCATGGCCTGAAGTTTCCCCTGCAATGTTGACGGCTTTAACCATGACACTGGCAGAATCTTCAGCTGTGACATTGCGTATCACTAATTCACATACATGTTCTTCAGGCCAGTACCAATTGACGCGATCCGTTTTCTCAAGCAAAACACCATTCTTAAACCATTGGCACTCAGGCTCCGGTTTACCAATCACCCTGACTCTAAAACGAACCTCATCCATCAGGGAAACTGTCTGGCTCACAATACGCTCAATGATCTTTGGAGCTTCCATGCTGGGAGAGAGCTTGAATTTTTCTGGTTTGATTGAGGGAGCGGTGACCTTGCGTTCTTCCTCCTTCTTCTTTTCAGCCTCAGACTTCTTTTTCATATGATGAAGAAGTTCCTCCTTCCTTTTCCTAAGCATGCCCTCGTAAGACTCATCCTTCCTGCGAGACTTCAGCTCCACAGCAGTGATGGCCTCATAGTAACCCTCCTCTGTTCTGCGCTTGAATTTATTTTTTAACTCATCGGTCTCCTCTGTGGATTTTTCATGGATCACTCTCTCTGTCTTCTTCAGCTTCACAACCTCTTTGGGCCGAGTGTCCTCGTCGGGTTTTTCAACCTTCACAACTTCAAAGGAAACTTTCCCAGCTTCTGGTCCAATGCCAACTTCTCCAGCCTTAGCCTCAGGGACACGACGAAGGACAGATCTGAAGTCCTCTTTCTGTGTAATTTCCAGCTTAACTGTATGCTCAGCTGTACCAATGGGGTTCTCTGCCAACACTCTCACTTCCCCTGAATCGTAAGACTTGATATCTACAATCTCTAGGTAGTAAATACCATCATAGTGAAGTCTCATTCTCTTGCTCTTGCGAATGAGCTGACCGTTAAGGTACCAGTTAACCTTTGGTGTAGGATAACCAGTTACTCTGCAACGGAATTTTGCAGCTTCACCTTCCAGTACTCTGGCAGGCTCAGGAACAAGAACAATCTCTGGCTTTGTCTTCTCTGATCCTTCATCTGCACCAACTCCAGAAGGACCTCCTTCATGAGCCATCCGCTCCATCTCATCAATTCTTTGTATTCCCTTCCTACCCTCAGGTAGTTGAGTTTCCTCCACCAGGCTCTTCTCATCCTTGACAATCAGGGTAGCTGAGGTCTGGTCAACTCCAAACTTGTTAGTTGCTCTGCAAGTGATGACACCACTGTCTCTGGCATAAGCAGCTTCAAAGTCAAGACTGCAGTAGCCAAATTCATTGACCATGCGCAACCTGTTTGCAGCTGCCAGGGGTTTGCCATCATGCAACCATTCAACCATCATGGTGGGGTCTCCAATAGGGGTTAGTCTGCATTCAAAATGGACGGGACCAAAACGCTTCAGTCTGACAGAAGTCAGCTTCTTCTTAAACTGTGGCTTCTGTTGTTTCTCTTTGTCGTAAAGGTCACCCTCCTCCCACTGATCTTGACCATAACGGAGATGCAAGGGTTCCAACTCTGGAGGAGCAATATCCTTGGCCTTGTAGGTTCCTTTGGGAATAATAAGCTTCCTTTCAGGCTCAGGTTCAACAAAGTCCAACTCAATATTGACTCTGCAGCGAGTGGTATCTCTTCCAGCTTTGTTGATGGCTGTGGCTGTGTACCAGGCACTATCAGCACTGACTGGAGCAGGGATCTGGAATTTGGCCTCTCCTTTGGTGCCTTCAATCCTAAAATAACATTTGTATCAATTAATCTGATTAAACAAGCATTAAGTTACTGTATAAGTTTAAATCAAGATTAGAATCAAACATACTTGATATTTGGGTGTTTATGTGGGGAGATGATGTCACTGTTTTTCAGCCAAACAATGTCAGGCAGGGGGTTTCCGATGGCTTTGACAGCCAACTCAACCAGAGTGCCTTGTTTTACACTGATGTTCTTCAGCTTGTCAGTAAACTGGGGTCGGACTAAGTTTTCTTTAGCTGTAAATGACGAAGAAAAGAAAGTCTGCAGTCAAGCATGAGTCAGCAATATCTCACTTTATACTATCAGTCAATTATACATTACATTTATTTTTATAGTTAACCCATATATCTAACAAAATCTAAGTATGTAAATGAGATGACATTGTATTACCATCAACGGTTAAAGTCATGGTAACAGAGGTTCTTCCAGCTCTGTTCTGTGCAACAACATTCCACTCTCCTGAGTCATGGGGCATTGCTGGAACCACAATCAACGACTGAGTTCCATCCTCCTTAACAACTATCTTGTGGGTGTAGTCATTGACCACTCGTTGTCCTGAAATGAAAAAAACAATAGAGGAGGATAAAGTTGTCATATTTCATAAAAAGTCCTATAGCAACATGTCAAATCCAGACTCTAAAGTCACTAACCGTTGTGGAACCAATAAGTGTCAGGCATTGGTCTACCAACAACTTTCAGGTCAAATCTTGCAGTTTGCCCCTCAGCACACTTGAAAGAGGAAGGCTTCAGGACAAAGACAGGCTTGTACAGCCTTTCCAACTGACTCTCATCTGTTTCATCAAGCCTGCGAGCAGGAGAGCGACCAGGAGAGCGACTAGGAGAGCGGCTTGCAGATCGTGGGGATGAAGATCTGAAAATATATGTTAGTGATAAGTTAGTGATGCTTTGCAATCTTAAGTCTCTGATGATAGAAGGTGCATTGACCAGTTTTATTAGAGTACAAATAGTTTGAAATCTAACCTAATTCTCTGCATTGCTGGCTGGGGTGTATATCTCTGAGGTCCCCCTACTGCAGAAGACACAACGAAAAGCTTCCCAGAGCTCACAGAATTGCCCCTCATGTTGCTGGCAAATGCAGTGTAAACACCCTCATCTTCAGGCAACACCACAGGGAGACGTAGACTGGCTCGACCATCCTGGAGAACCTCCATCTGGTAACGGCCGCCATGATGGATACGCTTTCCATCTTTGTACCATGCAATCTTTCAAACAAGAAAGCAGAGAAATAGGATTGATTAATGTCTAAAATATATTTTTTGTGAAGTTTATTTTTTACTATGGTACTACTAAGTACTATGGTTATAATAAGTTTAGATATACTTAGCACCTTAGGAAGTGGATTTCCTGTCATTTTGCAATGGTAAGTGACCCCCATTCCCTCCATGATCCTGTAGTGTTTGACTGGAGTATCAAAGGCTGGCTGTACAGCCTCTTCTTCTGCAGCAGTCACCATCTCCTCTCCATCCTCCATAACTAGTTCATGGTAGGTGATCCTCATGAGAGTCAACTGAATCTCATAGATAATCCTCTCTTCAATGGTTGATATTTGGAATTCCTATGGAAAACAAAATATTTAAAAAAACAAAAATGTTAGCTTTTGCTAATCATCAAGACTTTGGCTTTTTTAAATAATAACAATTACAGACTGTTTTAATCTGATCACCTGCTCGGAGACAAAGGTTTGCATCATCTGGGTCTGCATGCCCCTCTGCTCCATCCCATATTCGCTCACAACAACGGGGGGCACATCTCCCACTTTGGGCTCCTGCACCATTGTAGTCACTTCAGTCTTGAATGTCACTTCCTGTTTCTTCATGTAGGCTTCATATTCCTCTGTAAACAGACATTTTGTATGATCATCAATGTACTGATCCCTTTTAGATAGAAGTTGCTGCATTCAACTTTTTTCAAATTTTACTAACCTTCCTCAAGCAGACTGGCTGAGGCTGAGGCTTCTCCAAGCTGGTTCTTGACAAAGATGGCGTACTCTCCCGCATCATCAGCAAATGTCATGGAGATCTCCAACCTGCACTCTCCAGTCTCCTTTTTGTAGGCAACTTTATATCTAATCAATTGATACAGAGTACATGGTGAATAACAAAATCCCCACATTCTCATAGGTAGAAAACTCTGTTGTCACTGCAAATAAAATGTGACAATGTGTACCAAGTACCTGTATCCAGTTGTAAGAGGTACCCCACTCTTCTTCCAGAAAATGTTGGGCTTTGGACTACCTCCAATCTGGCACTCAAAGACTACACATCCTCCTTCCTCCAACTTTTGTACGGTAGGTTTCTTGATGAAGAAGGGAGCAACAGCAGCTGCAGTTTCCACAGACTCTGCAACGCCACTCACCTCCGACATGGTCTCCTCCTTTGCTTCAACTGTCATCCTGAAAGATGAACAAGTTTGCCATAAAAGTTAAAACACTGGAAATGAATGAATCTAAAACAGTCAAATTAAGATAATAATTTATTCTCACTGTTTCTCGTGAACAATTGTCTGTTCAGTGACAGCAGCCAATTCAATTTCTTCTGACACTGTAATGGAAAAACAAAAAAGCATTTAATTGTATTTTTATGCTTCGCATACAACATTGGTTTGATTTTGTTGTTGAATAATATCTATGTTCACTTACCTTGAACAAGTAGGTAGCAGGATGTGCTGATTGTTCCAGCCTCGCTGGTGGCAGTGCAGGTAAAGCGACCGCTGTCCTCAGCAAAGGCCTCACGGATTACCAGACGAGCAAATCCACCCTCATAGGTTATCTGGAAGTCAATGGAACTCTCGATTCTGTAGTCCTCTCTAAACCACATGATGACAGGGGCTGGGTGACCACTGATCTGGCACTCCAGGGTCACAGATTCACCCTCTGTCACAGTCAAGTCCATCAAAGCCTGAAAAAAATATATATAAAAAAGTTGTAATCTTTGTTAACTTAAGTAACTTCAAAAAGGTGAGAACAATTCAATACTTACAGCCAAAAGAGTAGGTGGGACCACACTTTCCTCCAGGGTTGAAGGCACAGCGGCTGCCTCCACAACCTATGGAAGTACAAGATCTCTTTGTTAGTTTGTTAGTACTGAAAGAAAAGTGTCTCCAACTTCTCTTGCTGTGGACTCAAATTAAAACATGAACATGCACAAAAGAGGGGAGGCTGGGAGAAAAGGACCTAAAGGAACAGAGAGAGATATTGTGAGTAGCTAGAGAGGAAACACCATTAGAGAATGAACAGGGGGGAAATAATCTGACGTTACAAACCTGTGTTTCCCAATCCTCATATATTTGCTCCATGCCCCCTATATATGCTGTCCCTGTCTGTAATTGAGTGTCGAAATATGTCTGATATCTGTCAGTAATATCTTTAAATGGAGGAGGGGTAGACTCTGGCATCATTCTTGTCTCCACAGTCTTATGAGGTGGAGGCTTGACTGGCTTGATGATCTTTTGTGCAGAGGTAGAGGATAACTCTTTCTGCAGTGTGGCAATAGCAGAGCCTGTTCTTGAAACCTGACCAACCCAAGGAGAATTTTATTATGATCACAAACCAGAACAGTACAAAATTGGGTTTGTTTAATTAAATAATATTTTTTTTGCCACAGGAAAGGGGATCTATGTTAGTTTTATTAATCTAATACGAATGAATTTAAAGACTACGTTCAACTAAGTTCTAAGGATCAAGACAGGATTTTATGTTTTTAGTATACAGTATCCATTGATTAATGAAAGTATAAGTTGAGGGGTTAAATGTTTATACCTTCGGTGTTATACTGTGTAAATATTTATTAGAAGCACTGTTATTTCTGAAAGATAATATTTGCATTTACATCTCAGGCAAGCAGTTTTATTTATCACTATAGTTGTAGTTTAGTTATTTTTTATTAAAATTGAATCACACATTTTGACACACCATATACTATATACTAAAAGTATATAGTTAGGATTTAAGATTGATTTCCCATACTTATTACAAACAGCTGGTTATGCTACACTGCTTGCCTGGGGTGGTCTGAGCTTACCTCATAACTATAGTCAGGTTTAGGAACAGTGACTTTTGAAACTGTAAAATGTGGAATTGGGGGTGGGGCAAGGGCAGTATCCACATGGGTGGTAGTTTCTGTACTTCTTTGCATCTAAAGTAACCAACAGAACAAATGATCACATATCTAAAAACTACGTATTAAAATAAGTATTAGGAATACAAAGACGGAAACACTGTTATTATTTATTTTATATACTTATATATATATATATATTATATACTTCCAAAGCCCTCTAACCTGGGAGACCTGCAGGCTTTGCTCAGGGGTATAGGTGTGGATAGCAGTTGGCATTTGGGTTGTCACTGTCCGGGTTGTTACATGTTGCTCTGTGGCCAGCATTTGCTGCTGTTTCAAATCTGTTTCTATAGTTTCCTCTTCAGCATGACCACCCTCTGCATGCACAGGCTTCCGAACACGTGCTTGGTCGACAGCAGCCAGTACTGTAGCCACCGCCTCAGCCTTTTTCCCCCCCTCACCCTGGAGACAACAAGCAGTGGGTGTCAGACAGCACATAGATCTCAGACCATCCATGGCAGTTGAATCTAGACCAACAAGATTTTGTGTACATGAAAGCAGAAAACACAATTTCACAGGAACATCACACTGTGTTGTGTTAGTACCTTGTTTAGTACTTTGTCGTGTAGACAATGTCACACAGTAGCACTGTGGCAAATGAAAAGTATGAGTCACAGGACTTTGTCCTTAAGTGCTCGACTTTATCTTCGTTATCTTCTATCTATCTATCATGTTGTTGAAAAACATTTAAAAGTGACAAAATGGATGATGAGGAAAAGAAAATCAGTTAGTGTCCATGCTTATTGGTGCACTGGACCAATGCTGCTACCCCCTGGGCCCTGTGGTTACAGAAATGATCCACTTCTCCATAACTGCGGCCAAGCAGCTATCACCCTGGTTGTGTTGACCCAGATGTATGTTAGTAAGATTAAAAGCTATATCACTCACAATTACAACACAAATTAACAGACATCACCATGACGGTGATACACAGAAATCTGCTGAATCATAATGTGTTGCTCATTCAAACATTCTGTCATGGTTCACAAGTTACACTGGTCAAGGACAGTGTAACGGCATTACAGTCCACCACTAGGGGGCTCTGGTTCTACAAAGTTGATGTGGTCCTCAGTGGGACTTGACTCACCTCTTTGACAGATACGGCAGTCACCTGCTGCTGCTGCTGCTGCTGAACTCCATATGAGCCCTCCCAGTGCTGCTCCATGTGAACAGAGGAGGATGAGGTCTGGATGCGGGTGGCTCCAGCAGTCATGGTGTAGCTGGACTCTCCCACGAAGCCTCCCTGCTTCCAGGGGGGCGGGACATCTGCTCCCATGGCCATCTGCTTACGTGTGGTCAATGGTGACTTCACAGGTCTGATGGGGGAGACAGACAGTCTGGGCGTGGGGGAGGCAGACCTGGAAATATAGAACAGATTGAATTAGAGACAAACATTTACAGAATATGCATGAATCCTTGGCTGGTAAAAAAATATTCACAATTTGTACCTGACAGGGGTTGGAGTGGGTGCCTTCACATGTCTCACAGGTGATGGAGACTGGTGACGAGCACCTGCAACCTTGGACACCAGAGATGGTGGAGTTGGTGACTTTGAAATTGGCTTTGGTGGCACACGAGGGGGGGTCTTGTGTGCCAACTGCTGGGTCATAACACCCCCCTCGACCTGCATCGACATCATGGAGGAGGATGCAAAATGAGACTCCATTCTCTGCAATGAAATTGACAAGCGTAAGAGAGGAATACAATAGAGACAGAAACAAGAGAGAGAGAAAGTTCCTTGATGTTTGTCACTGTACCTTCTCAACTCTAGTCTGGCGAGTCTGAGAGATCTGAGAAGTAGACACAACTGTTTTGGTCTTCTTAGCAGGCACTGCTACCTCTTCACCTGGGGAACAGACAATCAATTATACATTTGTTAGTATCAAGTTAGCAAAGCCTTTGCCTGGGGTTAATTTTCTGATTCACACTCAAGACTGTACTCTCTCAACCTCTCACTTTTAAAAATCTTACCCTGAACTAGTAGTTCACAGGCGGAGGTAGCCCGTCCACTGCTGTTTGAAGCATTTACGGAGTAAGTTCCAGAATCCTCTGGGAAAGCTTCAGCAATCAACAAACTGTAAAGGTCTCCTTCTTGAACAATCTGAAAGTCAGCGGAGCTTTGTATCTCAGCTCCTTCTCTGTAGAACTTAATCACAGGTGTAGGGATTCCTGCCACACGAACATCCAATCTCACTTGGCTTCCTTGTCTCACGGTCATACTCTGAAGTCTCTGAATAAAATTGGGTGGCGCAGTCTCCGCTGTAGAAAGAGGAAACAGTGTGTGGTTGTTTCCTTAAACCAATTCCTGCATCCATTTTGCAGTTATAAGAAAGGTTAGTATTTACCTGTAACAAGGAGTTCAGCGGTGCTAGTGGCTTGTCCAGCTCCATTGGTAGCTCTCACAGAAAATCTTCCACTGTGTGCGGCTGTCACAGCAGGGATCGTCAGAACAGCGCGGCCATCGCTGAACGAGATCTGAACGCCGGGCAGAGCCGCAGCAGTAAGAACCTGGCCATCACGGAACCAGCTCACCTCAGGAACTGGAGAACCTACAGATGGATATGGGAATTCATTATATATATATATATATTATCTGGTAGGTGTTAAGGACTACTGCATCCAAGCAAAAGTATTGGTTTCAAATGCTTAACTGTAAATGGACAATGTTTTAATACAACTATCAAAGTATTTGGGCTGGACAGTGCCACAAACATTTTATTTGTATGATATGAAACAAAATAGTTTTCCTTACCACTAACTTGAGCCTCAAACGTTGCAGCACTACCCTCAAGTGCCACAACGCTTTGTAACGGCTGTGTAAATGTTGGCGCCTGTGTCGACATTTTGATAGACACCCTGGAACGAGAGATACATGCAGAAACAGAATTACCCCCTTTTTCAAAACACTTCAGAAAGTTAATCATACACTATTTTTACATTCGAAAGGTATGGCTTTGATTATGTCCAGCACTGAAGTTCCATAACTCTCTGAGAGCAAGAGCGTATTTATAGTCTCTGAGAGTCAAAGAAACTAAGTCATCAGTTTTGGCTGTCCCTGCGCCCCTGCACCTGGCCTAAAGCAGCATGTCGGTCCTGACTGCCCACGGCTCAACAGGCACCAGGGACTCTTTGCGGGGTTGGGTGTCAAGCCAAACACTAGGACACTACAGCCAGCATTCAGTGACAAGCCTCAGACAACTTAAACATCAGCAATCCTCACATTCTCTTATGGTGGAATACATTCATAATGCGTAGCACCACTTTAAACCATATGTGTGTGCCTTTGTATGTTAAATGCAGCTGAAGTGCACACAATGGTAGCCACTAAATCTAAATAACAATAGACCGATGGGAAAATTGACTAACACACATTTCACCTCGATTTAACACCTTTAACGAAATGAGGGTAAGTTACACAAATATACTGTACATTCGCATAGCAGAAGGGTCATAACAGCATTACAAATGTATTCAATCCTGTGATATTCAGTACAGATACAGAACCCTGGATGCCGCTACTAAAAATAGCTGTTGGCTTCAAATTCCATCTTCAAGTACTCTCTCTCTTCCACAACAGGCTTTTTACTGTTTTTAAAATGCACATTCTACTTTCATACTTTTACGTATGTTGTATTGGATTGATTATAATGACAGAATATGTTTAACAATAATTATACTACCGTCAAATTGTATTTAGGCTATTATACCGTTGGATCATGTCATGGTTTCTTAGAAACAACCATGCCCCTTTGAAAGCACACAAATAAGGTCTGCAATTCATATTTGAGACTAAAACTGATTGAGTATTATTCAATCATTCATATCCTGCCTTTCTTTTTACTGTAATGTCTGTTTAAAAAAATATATCAATTTCTATTTCATGAATTAATCAAATGTTTTAATGGCATTCTGCCTTACAGTTTTAAACTCTGTATTAAAACATTTTAAATACAAGCTCTGATAGTGATGAAAGGAAAGGAAACACAAACAATGTTGTCTTGTTATATACAGTTGTAAAGGGGAGCTGTCCTCAACAACCAAGGAAACACATCTGTCACTGTCCTTTGCCATTTGCTACCTGCCATGACCAGCCAGTCACCCCTGATTCTAGATACCACAGTCAAACCAGATTCTATCACACATATTTATAGAACTCCAGAATCAAAGCTTATTCATAACCAATGACAGGAGACTACATCTTAACTGGATGTATAATGGCAGTATCTGTACAGTGATTCTAAAGGCCTACGTGACTAGCAGTGTCAGCCTAGGCCTAGTTATAGGCCTGTCACTGTGCAGCTCTTCCACCAGACTGCTCCTGTCTGTCAAATCCCAAACCACAACTTTCACATGAAAAGGGAAATATCAGAGCATGCTTAAAACAAACATGACTACATATCCCAAACTCCCACATTTACCTGGTCAAGCATCATAAATAAAAATACCAATAATCTGAGCAGTAGATTAGAAAGACACCAACTAACCTACACTTCAAGGTATACAATTAGACTGATCTGCTCATTTGAACTATCAAAAACAACACTGGAAAAAAAAACATCATATAAGACCTTCATAAAAACTGTGTAGGCAACTGAATTAACTTCCTATGTTTAAAAACTGGAATCTGAGGGACAGATATGGCAGTGGCCAAAAATACCTTGTCCCCCCAACTTGATTGACAGCCACCATGTGGCACATAGCTGGAGGTGCAACTGATAGCCCTGCTGCTGATTCCCTTAAAAAGACATAGAGACCCAGCTGGGACACCACGCTAATGCTATCATGGGCTATTCTTGGATTTTCTGAAATCATTCCACAAACTTCATATGTTTAATAACCTTGAAAAGCTCAGAAAACAGCAGCTCAAAAGCAACAATAATGGAACTAAATGTCAAAATGGAAGTAACACAGTATGATATTTTTATATTGAACTATGAGGCAAGCCTTTTACTAGATCCTCACTTGCAAGAACATGTATCTTTTACCGATAAATAAGCTAAACAAGAAATAAGTAAACAAATGTTAGAGGTATGTGTGGATACAGGGTGTAAACTACTCACTTGTATCCACAAGGGTGCCTTGAACAGATGGGACTGTGCCCAGGTGACTAATGCAACTATCTCCTTATCCAGAATGTTTCCAAAATATCCAAGGTGAGAACGGTTGAGCCTCGAAATATCCCCTAAAAACAAAACTACACAGTGTAGCGTGTAGTTTTGCTTTTTCCTTGCAATCCCTACACCTGAGGCAAGGCTGGGAATGCTCCAACTGCTCAGAAGTGACAATATGGTTCTTAAACTTTATATACTTGGGGACAAATCAGCATCATCACTGCTCTGGAACTCCCCATTGGTCACTCTCTTGGGGGCATCATGGGAGAAGAGTCCATTTATGCAACTTCCCACCTGTCACTCAACTCCCTCCCGCTAGTCTGTGGTTGATTTCTCTGTTATGGTCAGGCGATTTGTCTGTTTTCATTGACGTTCATTAAGTATTACAGAATTGTCCACTCACTATTCGTACTCTTAGTAATATTTTTTTTTTCTTACATTACTGGTTAGATACCCTGAGTCATTAAATAGCTGGTGACCATAAGGAGTAAGTGGCTGTCCCTGTCACTCAAACTGAAAACCCCCGTTACAAGACAGCAGAAAACACTGTACAGACACCATGGCCACCATACTTGTTTCTTTCTACATTATGTTCATAAAACACAATGAGACCAACCCATCCTTACAGTCAAAATATCTGTATCAATATGTATAAACTGTTACAGTAAGACCAAAGAATCTTGATTATTTTTTGTGGAATCATATTTGAAGGAAATCTGAAGGTTTCGTAATCAGGTTTGGTAACAACATTCTGCTTAAGTAACTCAGTAATTCATCCTGAAAATGGCCCATACTATTTCACATACCTTTCCCTAAAAGGGAAATTGACCAATCATTGATTAAATATTCTCCTTTTTTGATATAGCAGTTTGATTTGATGGAATGATGGACCACTTTAGTTTTCAACTGAATTAATAAACATAATTATATATTTATATTTATATAATTATATACTACAAAGTTAGTTATGAACCATCAAAGTATTCATTTCAATTTGCTGAATGGGGAACTGTCTTTCAAAATATCTAAGAGGAAATGATTATACAAATAGCAACCTTTCAAACCTGAAAAGGTTGTTTGCTCTGTGAGTGTCTGGGCTTAGTTTAGGCTGTATTAAAGAGATCTCCGGATCAGAGGGAGACAAAGCCTGCTACAATAGACCACCTAATGACAAAAGTGTGTCCTGATGCTTCATATCACCAGGTATCTAAAGTAACAAATTGCTGAAGGCCGCACTGCGACCGGCCCTGTCTGACAAAACAGAATCATTCGTAAGGTTAGATTCTTGTCACAGGAAGCTAATGTAACAAAACTGTGTTTCTATTACTTTATACCTGCTTTGAACTTCCAAGTTACCAATTAATTGATATATTTGTCAGTCATAGTTATTTGTGCCTAATTAACTTTTTTCTTTAGCAGATGTATACTACAGCATGCAACTAACATAGTCATAGTGACACAAGTCCCAGTTTCTTTTTTTTTCTTTTTTTTAAAGTTTCTTCAGTTTTTGTAACCCTGGGTAATGTTCATATTGACTAAGGATTGGCTTGTTTTACAAAACATTTATGCAGGAACTTGTTCCATCACACATATGAAAGCATTGTGGAAAGCATTTAATCTCAATTAAGTTAATCCTCCTCCTTCAATAGTTTGAAAACATTTAGAAACTGTTATTGGCAAAGCGCCTGATCAGATTGGGGGACATTTGCAATGAAGGGCCCTGGTTGAGGTGTGAGTCCGCACTGTTTGATGGTTCCATTTACAAAGCGCAGGCATGGGTTTTCAAGACCAGGCCCCTCCCAGACTGAGCCCCAGTCCCTGGTACACTGACAGGTTATTTCTGCTAGCCAGTCCTGGGGATGGGAATTTGATTTATACAGCCAAGCCATTTCTGTCTCGCAGGCCAGGGTTTTGCAATGGCTTCAGGTCTCAGCCTGGTGGGCTCATATGTCACACTGGGACAGCTGCAGGGCCCTAAATCCAAGTTTGGGAGCTCTAACTCCTCTAGTCAGTGTGATACATAAGGGGCAAGTCTCTCTAACTAGCACAGTGCTGGGACACAGGGACAACAGGAGAGGAGAAGTCTCTGGTACAGACACTAAGTGGCCCCAAAAATTGTTTATCAAACCATGAAAGGCCATTATTTGCGTGAATTATTGGTCTCAAATTCCATTGCATTAAACGTTTCCCTTGATCTTACTCCCACAGTTCTACTAGATTATAGTTAGTTATTCTGCTTGAGTAGGACTCTTTGGAAGCTAACTATGTCTGATTTTCAGAGTAGCTTATTTGCTGGGATAGAACTCTGCAGCAGCTGTGACAAGGTCTCTCGTACCATCACCACAAATAAAGTGTGTGAGTTTGGTTGTGTGTGTGCGGGGGGGGGGGCACATTAGTCTCTTCAGTGGACTCGCTTTGATGACTGTTTATAAAACCAGAAAGTTGCATTTTGACTACTGCTTTTAAGTCATTGTGTTTGCATAAAGGTGTGTAATACTATTCATAAACATAGGTGTCTACATAAAGTCAAAAAATATTTGCCAGTAATTACTTGTTTAGACTGGAGCTTTTTCAGGTCGCTGGACACTCCATGATATCTTCCTGTGGTCCTCGAGGAACATTATGTGTGCAATGGCGCCATCTTCTGTACCATTCGACGTAAATCTTTAAATTGTATTCCGATTCCATGGTGCTGAAACGTATTTAATTAGCGTTGGTAAGGTCTTGAGAAACGCAAGAGGCTTTATAATCCAGAAGAATGTTGATTGCAAGGAAGAAGCAAACAAAATGCTAACTTTCCGAACAATAGAACCGGCGCGTGCTTGTAACAACCAAGCTAGTACTAGTAGCTACTACTACTACTAGCAGAAGGCTAACGCAAAATCGCGGTCCATAGCAGGACCAGCTTGGAAAATTACAACTTTCTAGCACTATATCAGAGAATGTCAAATATACGACTATATTCAGGTAGTAGTTTAGTGGAAATGAATGCATGGAAATGGGTGAGAGTCACTGACAATCTGAGCACGTGAAACACTGCATTTCAGGGCAGGTAATATTAACTGTTGAACTCATTTTAGTTTGATGAAATTCTGAAACCTTCCCAAATAGTAAAAAAAAAAAAAAAAAAAAACCCAACCATAGACTATAGGTAGGCCCAGAGCCATGCCCAGAGCCATAGAAAAAGATTTTTTCTATGGCTCTGTGTAGGCCTACGTTCGACTTCAAGCAGCCGTCTACAGCCCGGCTGACTTGAAGCAGCCAATGGCATTCTCATATTCAGCGGCCCTGCATGAAGTCAGTCCATGTCGAACGCGCCTTATATCATGAACGTAGTCATCGTGACGTCACCCATTGGTTTGTGAAAGCCCGTTTTGAAGCCTCGATTTTTGGACTTCCTGATCGCCATCTTTGGTTTTTGGAGCCAGAAGTTATCAAATTTGGACGAGAAGGCGCGAAGTGCGGGCGAAGCCGAAGACACGATGCACGCCCACCTCGGGCTTTCGCCTCTATGCCGCTGGCTAGTAGACTTGTCAATCAATTGTAAACACTTTGTTTTGACTTAATATTTCATGAGAGAATTTGGCGATTTTTGAATGGGAGTCAATTGGAGCCAGAGTTTTTTGGAGAATGCCCCTGACGGCGACCCTCGGCGGTATTGCACTTTAAGCCACTTCCGCATTGGCTTCATTTCATCCCCGTAGGTTTCCCCTTGGACCCACCCAACGCTTAAATGTTTTGAATGATTCATGAATTATTAAGGTAGGGCCTAGTGCAAGTTCAGCGTCAAATCATGTGATTTTCACATCTCTCTTACCCAGTTTGAGTCTCTTACAAACCTTCTCGACGAGTGTTATGAATAGCAAGAAATAAGTCAGACAAATCATAAAAAACACAGACATTTTGTGGTGCTGATATCATGCTTTATTAAATCAATAATGAATAAAACTCAAGGAGGTTGCGTAAATAGATATAGCTACAATTCTAATTTCAATCAAACCAAAGTGCAGGGCAAAAAATTATTTTTCTTCACTTAACACAGTGGATGGTGTCACTGCGGTACGCTTGCTTGATGTTTGCCCATGCAACTGACGGTGAAATTCTAAAGCTATCACACAAACACACTGCAGTCCTCCAAGAGATGGCTCTACCTCTGCAAACAAGCGCAGAATGGACTTTCTTTGTGAATGGCCAGGTGATGTTACTTCTGAAAATGTATTCAAACAGTCATTAGCCAGAAATAGAGCACAAAAAAAAACATTTTAGCTCACTGAGTGCAGGCCGCTCGCACTGTGAGCATGTCATTAAAATGGTGGTATGACATAGTCAGTCAGATCACAAGACCAGTTTATGCTGCTTCCATGAGGGTAATATGCAAACAGCACTCAGGGTCTTATGATCATGTTACAATTCATAGGAGTACTGTAATATCACTGCACATAGAAACATACAGTGTATAATATTGTCTCTCTGATTTTGTAAACTTCAACAGGGAGCCTCTCTACCTGTTGAGGCAATCTTAAGACTTCAACTTATTGTTGAGGCACAGAGTTTCGTTTCAGGTTTAACAGGGTATTCGTTTCATGTGAAACTTTCTCCTTTTAAACATCAGTTTCATTTGTTTCAGTTAATATTGTCATAAATAACAATTCATACATTTCCCATAACCGTTAAATTCGGCTATATACATTATGTACATGTCACAGAAAAATGGATCAAAAATCCTAAGTCATAATTATCCAATATGGCACATTTTATAACAACTTTAGACTTAAGTCTAGTTTGGCATAAATTAATGTCAAGTTTGGTATAAAAATAGTTCATATTTACAAGAACAGAAATCCAGGTCTTTATCTAGTAAGATTATTTTGTTAAATTAATAAATAAAAAGGCATTGAAGGAGGGAAAGGGGAGGATAGAAATTAAATTGGCTGTTTTTACATGGATCGAATGCTAATGTTAACTGTTGCTGTGTCAGATCCAAGCTCATTTGACAGTTTAAGGGTGTATGCCCCAGCATCGTCCTGTCTTACACCAGTGATGATGAGTGTGGTGAGGTCATCCATTGTCTCAATATGGAACCTGCCACTCTCTTGTTCGCCTGGCAGGGTTCTTCCTGAGCGGGACCACTCTATGTGAGGTGTTGGGTCTCCAGAGAAGGCGCAGGCAACAGTCAGGACCTTTCCTGCCTCAATGCTGATGTCTTCTGGGAGAGCCTCAATTCTTGGTGCAGAACCTACATGAAACATTACATGTTTAGACAAACCATGAAATACATAACATTGACAGCACTGCATATGGACTGACAAAATGTATTCAGTGTAGCTTTAAAAAACCCTTACCTTGACTGCTGTGGCTAATGGCTGTCATTGAGGATCCCTCAATATGGCTGGACATCTCGGTCAGGCTGCTGGAGCTCATAGCATATGTCTCTGAGGTTAAGGAGGACATACTGGACATTGACATTGTTTCAAACTTGACCTCAGCTAAGCTGGAGCTACTGAAGGAGGTCTCCTGCATGGAGGAAGACATTTGGACAGCCTGGGAGGAGAAGCTCTCATGTTCCATCATGCTTTGCTCCATCATAACCATTTTGGACTCTCCGTGGATTTCTTTCTTCATCATCTGTTCTGATTTCATCAGGGAGGCCATCGCTGTTGCCTCCTTTTGACTTGTCATTTGAAGTTCTTGTGTTTTCATTGATCCTGAAATATATAGGAAAGCAACATTTTGACCATGAGACAAAACCTTTAACATTTATGATATTCTTTTATCTATAAAAATCTAAATTCTCCTTACCTCTGATGGCCATTTGCTGCTCCACATAAGATGTTATTTTGGTGCGGATGGACTGAAACACTTGGCCAACAAAAGAGAAGGAAGACTTGGAGACCCCTCCTTCAGTGGTGACTTCACAGGTGTATTCACCCTGGTCACTATCTGAGAGGTCATTGATGTAGAGATAGCAGGTTCCATCAGCAGAACTACAGAACTCATAGCGGCTGCTCTGTGTCAGTTTCTTTCCATTCATATACCAGACGACTTCTAGAACACTGCTTTCAGCAACACAATATATTTTCACTTTGTTCTCGTAAGCCTCTGCAGTGACTTGTTTTACGATCTTGGGTGCCTTTGAAGGAGTTGGAGATTTGACAGTTGGGGGAGACCTCATTCTTTTTGGAGAAGTGATTGGTGGAGGGGATTTCATTCTGGGCGGTGAGGTGATTGGCTCTGGGGACTTGACAGTTGGTGGAGATTTCACCCTGGGAGGTGAAGCAATTGGCTCTGGGGACTTGACAGTAGGAGGGGACTTTACCCTGAGAGGTGAGGTGATTGGCTCTGGGGACTTCACAGTGGGGGGGGATTTCACTCGTTGAGGCGAGGTGATCGGTTCAGGAGACTTAATTGGGGGAGGGGACTTCATCCTCTGTGGAGAGGTGATTGGCTCTGGGGACTTAACTGTGAGAGGAGATTTCATTCTTTGAGGAGAGGTGATTGGCTCAGGAGATTTTACTCGGGGGGGTGAAGTTATTGGTTCAGGTGACTTGACACTCCTTGGAGATTTGATTCCTTCTGGCTCTGGGGATTTGATCCTTGGCTCAGGAGATTTCAACGATGGTACAGGTGATTTCACTGATGGTTCAGGGGATTTCACTGATGGTACAGGTGATTTCACTGATGGTTCAGGTGATTTCACTGATGGTACAGGTGATTTCACTGATGGTTCAGGTGATTTCACTGATGGTACAGGTGATTTCACTGATGGTACAGGTGATTTCACTGAAGGTTCAGGTGATTTCACTGATGGTACAGGTGATTTCACTGACGGTACAGGTGATTTCACTGGCGGTTCAGGTGATTTCACTGACGGTTCAGGTGATTTCACTGACGGTTCAGGTGATTTCACTGACGGTTCAGGTGATTTCACTGACGGTTCAGGGGATTTTACTGACGGTTCAGGGGATTTTACTGACGGTTCAGGGGATTTTACTGATGGTTCAGGGGATTTAATGGATGGCTCTGGGGACTTCACAGTAACCTCCTCTTTAGGAGCAGGCCTGTGAATGGTAACAGTGAATTGAGCTTCCTGTCTGCCTTCAGAGTTCTCGACCAACAGAATGTAGTTGCCCTCATCAGAAGACTGAACAGAGGAAATTTCAAAAGTGGACTTGTATTGAGTTGTGGTCACGAGGTGACGGGAAGAGGAGACAATAGTTTGACCCTCGTGCATCCATGTCACACTTGGTGCTGGTTCGCCATCAATGTCACAAGTGAACCTAGCAGACTCTCCCTCTGCGACTGTAACAGACTGCGGTTTAGTGAGTATTCTTGCAGGCAGAGTAGCCTTCACTTTGCGAACAGCCACCTCATCGGCAGCAGTGGACTTCAGAGTCTTGGCTTTGGCCTCAGCTGCTTTTCTCTCAGAAAACCTCTCAGACGATGCTGATGAATAAGATGATGACAAGTATTCTGTTGAAGCGTATTTGATAGAGGAGGCATATCTTTCAGCTGATGAGTATCTGTCAGACGTAGCTGAGTATCTGTCATGTGAAACAACCTCACGTGTCTCAGTCAGCTTAGATTTGGTTTCTTGCACCTCCAAGTGCGTTTTCGAGGAGGAAGCTACCTTGAAAGATGATGTGTGATAATGATCTGTCTTAGTGATATCAGGGACAAATGGTTTTGGAGCCTCTTCATCTTTACGTCGCGATGAGTAAGTTGTGAATTCCCCTCCAGACACATCCAGGGTGCCATAGTCTGAAGCCTCACCCTTGGCATTAGCACACACAACACGATATGTGCCACTATCCTCAGCCTGACATTCAAAGATTTGGATGGACAGCACTCCACTCATGTTGGTGAACTGGTATTTGCTGCTTTCCAGAATCTGTTGTCCATTGTGGAACCATGTAATTTCAGCTTGGGGTTTAGCTTGGACATTCAGAGTAAACTTGGTGTCCTGACCACATGGCACACGGTGAGAACGCATCCTAACAGTAATGCGAGGGGTATGGTCCAGGCTGAAAGGTGTCTGGCTCACAACTTGATACTTCTTCTCTGACTTCAGGGCAGCTTTTCTGGACTCGTATCTAGACATGATGTCAAATCTGGCTGATCTCTCAAACCTGGAGGACGACCTAGAGGATCGTTCGTCAGAGACAGGACTGGGAGAGCGTGGGCGTGTCCTTTCAGGAGTCGGGGACCTTCTCTCCACAACTTCACCCTCAAACTCCACTGGAGGACGTGCACGGGGAGTTCTTATTAGTTCAGACACAGGACGCATCAGCTCAATGTATGTGGGAGAGAGTGATCTCCTCCTTCTCATGTAGTGGGAGAGAGAGCGGACTTCTGTTGTCTTGGCTCCCTCAACTACTTTTATTTCTCTCACTTTTCTGGCAACATGCTCCACATGTCGTGGTGAAGGGCGTCGCAAGGAAGATAACTCAAAGCGAACTGGGCTGCCGCTAGGTGGGGAGGCAGAGTATCCAAGCTCCAGCTCATCCTCCAGTCTCATCTTCTCCTCAGATCTTTTCAGGGACATGTAGTCATCAATGGGCATTAGAAGCTCCTCATCGCTCATGTCACCCAGAGAACGTCTTCTTGATCTGAATGAAGCCTCAGACTCAGGGGAAGGTGAGCGCCTGGCTGGTCTGACAGTTTCCAAGTCATCCTGTGTGAGCTTTGGAATACGCCATCTTGGCCTGTACTGGTCAGTAATTCTAGGAAGGGGCATTACATAGAACTGCTCCCATCTGGAGAGACGGATGCGTTTTTGTCTCTTCTGGACAATCTTATCCATTTTCTCAGGCATCTCGTACTGGTCTCTGAGCTTCCTGTACCACTTCATATCAGAGAGAGGCACAAAGTGTTTGATCAACATATCCTCATCGAAAGCTGTAGCATCATGGACTCGAGGTTCAGGGATCTCATAGGGCATTCGGATTGTCCTCTCCTCCACAGTTGTCTTTTTGACTTGTGTTTCCTTCGCAATGTCAAACTCACCCTGGATATGTTTGGTGCTCACTGCAGGCTTGTAGATATCTGCAGCATGTTTCAAGGCCTCTTGGGCCGCAGGGTTGAGTCCTAGGTGTTCTTCGGTAGTTGCGATGTGCTGGGCCATCTTCATTGTCTTTTCAATCTGTTTCTGCACATACCTCTGTTTCTCCTCTTCACTCTTATATTCTCTCCTTGTGTATGTGAGGCGCTCCACCTTTAGTGTGGCTTGGCAGCTCGCAGATCCAGCAGCATTTGTTGCAGTAACCTTGTAGACTCCAGAGTCTTCAATAAGAGTTTCTCTGATGTGCAGAACATGATAGTCTACATCTTCTTGAACAACTGTAATCTGTGGTCCAAACTGCAGAGGCTGACCATCCTTCTCCCACTTGAGAGTAGGTGCTGGTATAGCTGAAACTCTGAGGTCAAAGCGGACACTGTTTCCTTCACCACACTCCACGTTAGCCAACAGACGTTTGAACATAGGCCTCATGGTCTCCTCCGTCACTGGGTGATGAGTTACTGTGAGACGAGCTGTGCAGCTGTCCTCACCAAACTTGTTGTTAGCCATGACAGTGTACTCTGCGTCGTCCTCAAGATCCAGGTTGTGGATCATCAGCTGATAGAGACCCTTGTCACTAGTGAAGGTGTACTTCCTGTCATTGTCACCTGGTTTGATTCTCTGGCCTGCCTTCAGCCATGTGACATGGGGTTCTGGATGCACAGTGATGGTGACACCAAAACGCACATCCTCACCAATGTAAGCTGCACGGTTGTAGAGAGGCAGAGTGAACTCAGGAGGTCTCTGCAACAGTTTTGTCTTGTCAAGCTTTCCCCTCAGTTTCTTGACAGTGCGTCCCAAGAAGTATTCGCGGTATGACCTGACAGTTTCAACAAAGAGTTCTCCACAGGCACTAGCCTCACTGTCCTCATTAACAACTTTGCACCTGTAGACACCATCATCAGACGCTTCGATGTCCTTCACATAAATGCTGGCAAATCCATTGCTGTAAGAAATTTCATATTTGGTACTTGGATGCAGTTGTCGTGAACCAAAGTACCAGCTCACCTGTGTGGTCTTGTCATAGTTATCAATGCTGCAAGTGAATCTGACATGTCCGCCTTCCTCAGCAGTTCCATGCATGACTGAGCCTGCACGAACACCCTGGGTGGGGTATGCAATCTTCACCCTGGCAAAAGACACTCCTCTCTGGCTTCTGAAAGCCCCACCGTAGGCTACACGTGCAGCTGATACAATGGTGTTCCACTCCTTCTTTACCACTGTCTGGTAATACCTTCTGTGTCGCAGTGTTTTAATGATCTTTGTGCTAACGTTTTCCAGCTTCATCTTCAACCAAGGATGCTCCAAAGCTTCAGAAGCTGTCATACGCACCTTTCTATCCTTGATCAGAAGCCTGTCTACAAAGTCCATTGCTTCCTGACTGGTGTCCTTGAAAGCCTCTGCGTCGAAGATATACTCAACATTTGAGATATTTTCAATCATTTTGGTAGTGGACTCTGCAGCAAATGGATTGAGGCCACTGAGGAGTACATATGCCAGTACGCCAACTGACCACATGTCGGTTCGTGAGCTCACCAGATCGTGGCGGTGGACTTCAGGAGCGCAGTACTCTGGAGAAGTGAACTGGATTCTGATGTTGTCTCCTGGGGTCAGTAGTCTTGCTTGGCCCATTTCAATAATCTTAACATTTGTGCTCCTTCTCGTGGAGTAGACAATGTTTTCAGGTCTGATATCAAAATGACCATAGTGCTGACTGTGCAGGAACTTGATGCCTTGACACACCTGCCTCAAGTACCTAACAATCTCCTGTTCTGTAAGCTCAAAGTTGGCTGTGCCAAGACGTTCAAAGATATCAACTCCTGACATGAACTCGTAGATCAAGACCATCTCATCCAAGCTCTCAAAGTACTCATGTAGATACATTAGGTTCTTGTGTCTACCTAGGTTAAGGGTCTCAATTTCCCTGTATACCAGCTCCTGATCTGTGCCCTTTACTTTGATTAACTTGGCCATGTATGTCTTTTTGGTACTGATTTCAACACAGCGGTGGACAATACCAAACTGCCCTCTAGCCAGCTCTTCAGAGATTGTGTACATGGATGCCAAGGTCTTGATCTTATGTTGTGGGGCCTCCCCCTTAGTGATTTCTCTTTCTTCATCAACTTCTTCATCATAGTTTCTGATAACAGACTTATCTTCCTTTGTGGTAACTGCCTCAGTTGGTGCAGTTGGCTCACTGACCCCAAACTGGTTCTCTGCAATCACACGGAACTGGTACTTTGTCTTGCCAAAGACATTAATCATGGTATACTGAGTCTCAGTGGTTTGGGCTGCGCGGATCCAGCGGTCAGCTGTAGTGGGGCATTTCTCCACAATGTAGTTGATGATAGGGCTACCACCGTCATTGGCTGGAGGGTCCCAGGTTAAAGTGATTGAATCACGGGAGATGTCACTGATTTTGATACCCTTGGGAGGATCTGGCACATCTGCCACATCAACCTCAATAGTTTGCTTGTCAGTGCCAAATCTGTTCTTTGCCGTTATAATGTAATAACCAGTATCCTTTCTTTGGACTCCCTTCTGGAAAACAAGTGAAGTGAAGGATCGGGTGGTGATGACTTGATAGTAGGCAGAGTTGGAGAGGATTTCTTGCCCCTTCTGCCAGATGATTGCTGGTTCAGGTTTGCCAGTGATAGGGATCTTTACAGTAATCACATCACCACGGACTGCATGGACTGCACCCATGCCCTGGAGATATTCGGGCAAGTGAATCTTTGCAGGAACTGTTGGAACATAAAAGGGATATACATATAAATGAGATTGGGCAACCAATACAAAAATGCCAAGTTAAATGCCAATGAACACACTGTAAAGTGAAAATGCATACCCTCCACATCCAAGTTAACAGTTGTAGAGATGGATCCTTCTTGGTTTGTTGCTCTAATTTGATACACTGTTGCATCATCTTCAACAGCAGCAGTAATGACAAGTTGGTAATAGCCTCCCTTGAATTCTTGTGCTTTGATCTTCTGTCCATCAGGCTGAATTTCTTTGCCACGCCTGTACCATTTGATCACAGGTTTTGGATGTCCAACAACCTTGCATACAAATGTAGCATTGGCCTTGTACTTCACGGTCATGTCTCTAAGTTCGTCTCTGAACACAGGGGGTCGTGGAGCGTGTTCTGATTTGGGAATGATGGCTTCGGATATTTCACTCCAATCACTCTCACCACCAATATTCTCACACTTGACACGGAACTCATACTCAAAGCCCTCAATTAGGCCTGTGACATTGTAGGTGGTCTCGTGGATCTCTTCAGTGCACACTGAAATCCATTTGTTCTGCCTCTTCTCACGTTTGTCCAGGAAGTAGTTCTTAATCTTGGCACCTCCATCACTGCTTGGTGGTTTCCAAGACACAACGCAGGAATCCTTTGTGACACCAGTAACAACGGGCTGCTGTGGGATTCCGGGTTTTTCTGAAAATACAGACAGTAGTGTTAATGAAATTCACTCTTCTTCCCTTTCCTGATTATTTTAGTGAACTTGTTCTCTTCCTGTAACTGTACGTGTCATCCTACTCACCGAATGGACTCTTAATGATGAGAACGGATTGAATCTCCAGAGAAGCACTGACACCATATTGGTTCTGAGCTGAAACACGGAAGTAATATCCAGCACTCTCAGTCAGGTTGGGAACGCGGCAAGTTGTTCCTGAGACAGAGGATGACACCAGGTGCCACTCCTCGCCCTCCTTTGCTTCACGTTTCTCTACAATGTAGTTGGTGATCATTGAGCCACCATCATCCTTTGGAGGCTTCCAGCTGATGATTATAGAGCTCTTCAACAGTGCATCCACAACAATGGGCCCCTCTGGGATAGTAGGTTTATCTGTAAATAAAGTAAAATAAAATAAAAAGGGGGATTAATTTAAGATATAAAAAACTATAATATTCTTGTAAGGATTGTAGGAAAATTATTTACCTTGAATTTCAACACGAAGGAAGGTGTCAACAGTGCCGAATTTGTTGCTCATTTGCACCTTGTACCGGCCAGCATTGGTCTTACGTTGAACATTCCGAACAACCAGATGAGAGTAGCTCTCTGTATTCTCAATGATGACATTCTCAGATGGATTTAAAGGCTTCTTGTCATAGAACCACATAATCTGTGGAATAGGACGGCCGATGTAAACTACATGGAGACGGAGGCTGGTTCCACAGCCAGCATAGTACTTCTCTTTCAGAGGGAAGCCGGGGTGGAACTGAGGAGCGGCATGTAGGAAAAGTTTTCCGCTGGTCTCAACCTCTCCGGCCTCATTTACAGCTCTGCAAGTATACAGACCCTCATCTTCCTGTTCATCTGTGGCCACGGTCAAAGAATGGTTGCGACCATCAGAACTCATCTTGTATTTGCGGCTCTGGATCAGCTCCTTGCCATACCGGTACCATTTGATCTCTGGTAGAGGTCTGCCAATGATCTGGCACACCAAAGTTCCAGATTCACCTAGTTTTGTAGTGACGTCTTTTATTTCCTCCTTCAGACATGGAGCCTCTCCAACTATAAAAACACAATCATATTATGAGCATGTTTATTAGAGATTTGGAGATATACATTCGTTTATGTTTATCTCTCATAAATAATTTGAACACAATGTGTTGACATACCGCTCAGTTTTGTCTTAATGCCCATGGCAGTTCTGCGGGGCCTGCTCAATCCAGTCTCATTCTCAGCAATAATACGGAACTCGTACTCTGTAGCCTCCATAAGACCACCCATTGTAAACTGTCTGTCCTTGGAACGTTCTTTGTTGCATTTCTTCCAGGCACTTTCACCGGCCTCTCTGAACTCTATCCAGTAGCCCAGGATCTCCTTTCCACCATCACACTCTGGACGCAACCAGTGGATAGTGATGCAGTCCTTGGCAACTGAGATTATGTCAATCTCTCCAGGTTGACTTGGTTTGTCTGTGAAACAATAGGTGTAATTATTATAGACAATGCAATGTAATTTTGTCATCTTTCATTACATACATTGTGTATAATTTTAGTTATGCTGAGTTTTAGTAAAGGTCATGATAACTCACCGAATGGATCTTTGCAGACAACTGAATCGGATTCGGGTCCAGCCTCACTCTTACCAACGTCATTCTGAGCGACTACCCTGAACTTGTATTCAGCATCAGGGATGAGTCCAGTTACAGTGTACATGGTGGTGGTGATGTGTGTCTTGTTGTGACGCACCCACTTCTCAGTGGACACCTCTCTTCTCTCAACAAAGTAGCCTGTGACACGGGAGCCACCATCATCCTTGGGCCTGGACCAGGACAGAGAGATTGTGCTCTTGGTGACATCCATAATTTCTGGTGGGTTGCTTGGTGGTTCTGGAGGACCTGTAGATATAAACACACAAAGTTAGAGGAGGAATTGTTCAATACAAGAATGATGTATTTGTTTGTGTGAACCATGACCAATACTCACAGAGAGGTGTCTTTGGTATGACAGACTCATCAGATTTTAGGGATCTGCTGACACCAAACTGGTTCTCTGCTGATATCTTGAAGTGGTACTCAACATTCTCCTTTAGTCCTTTGACCACCAGAGATGTCTCAAGGACCCTGGAGTCCACAGTGCACCAAGCTGCCTTAGGAACCTCGCGTCTCTCAACGATGTATCCCAAGACATCTGAGCCACCGTCGTCTGATGGAGGTCTCCAACTAACTCTGACAGAACGAGCCTGGATATCATCAAACTCGAGAGGACCTTCTGGGGCATCGGGGCGTCCGATTACCTTCACCTTGATGTAGACAACCTTCTTGCCGCATTTGTTTTCCAGAATTAGGTCATAGGTGCCGGTATCCTCTTTGTGGGCCTCCTTGATCACCAGCTCAGTGATGTCATCAGTGGAGACAATCATGGCTCTGTGAGAAATATCTCGGCCTTCCTTGGTCCACTTACAGGTAGGAACTGGTTTTCCCTTGATTGGCACAGACAGTCTGATAACTCCACCCTGTCGGACCACATAGCCTTCCTCATACTTGCTATCCAGCTCATAGTCAGGATAGTCTGAAAGAAAATATTAAAAGTTAGAAACAAGAATTATCAATACATTGAATAATACAATACTACTCATGTATTCATTGTTATGTTTTGAATAGATCTTTCCTTACCAAGCATTTCTGTAACCTTGACCACCCCTGGTATTTCAGCTGGTTCTCCTGATCCTCCAGCATTGCAGGCCATGACACGGAATTTGTACTCTGCTCCCTGGGGCATATGTGTCAGTGTGTATTCACAGATCTTTGTAGGTGTTGTGTTGCACTTAGTCCATTCCACCTGGTCCACTTTCTGCATCTCAATCAGGTAGCCAGTGACAATGGCTCCACCCTCATCTTCAGGAGGAAGCCAGGCCAGAGACACAGAGGTCCTGGTGCTGTCGGTCACTCGAGGATGCATAGGTGCAGTTGGGGGCTCTGCTCACACAGGAAAAAAGTATTTAATTAGAAATAGGCGGAATAGAAAGTGACAGTGGTCTGTGCATTCAATTCTAAAATGTGTTAAATGAAAATCATTCTCATTTGCTTACCGACGGGATCCATGGCGATAGCAGGTTTGGAGCCCAAGCTTGGTTTTCCTTCACCCCTGGAGTTAATGGCTGTGACTCTGTATTCGTACTCCAGGCCTTCAATCAGACCTGTAGATCTGTATCGGGTCATTGTCACTGGGTTCTTGTTGATGCGCATCCATCTGTCAGACCTGACCTCCTTTCGCTCGATGATGTATCCGGCCAGAGTGGAGCCACCATTATCCTCTGGTGGCTGCCATGTTACGGTCATGCCTTCATGAGTTACATCAACAATGTCTGGTGTGCTGGGTGGTCCGGGTATGGCTATAAAGAGAAGGAAGAGAGAAAAAGGGGGGAGAAAAGAAGATTGAAATGTTAAACAATTATATCCAAATAAAATGCAATTCAAAAATTATTCTCACAATTATTCTGGGATAGTTTTGTGCTGAATGTCAACTTACTCTTCAAACTCTTGCACTCCACAACTTCTGACTGCATGAATCCACCAACGCCGAAGCGGTTTGTAGCAGCAACACGGAACACGTATTCAGTTCCTTCTGACAGTCTTGTGAATTTGAAAGTGGGCCTGGTTACAGACTCGGACACAGACAACCAGCCAGGACGGTGTGCATCACGCTGCTCAACCACATAGCCGCTAACGTTAGCACCGCCATCCTTCTCTGGTGGTTCCCAGCTAACAGTCACAGAGCTGCCATCAACCTCTTCAATTTTCATCGGTCCGATGGGTATTCCAGGTTTGTCTAGAGAGAGAAATTTGAATGGTTGATATTGTAATACACCAGAGTATTATAAAGTATCTTCAAACTTGTTGAGTTTACACAAACATAAGCAAAGTAATTTTAACTTGTTTAACTACATGCTCTTATGGTTTCTTCCCTTTAGCACTATTTTTTGGTTGTCCACAATATGTACTTCTTGTTTTTGACTACCCGCAATGCTGTGGGGCTATCTTGTTGTTATTATCAGTGACCTATGCACTTTGTGAAGCTCTCTCTTGGAAGTCGCTTTGGACAAAAGCGTCTGCTAAATGAATAAATGTAAATGTAAATGTAAGAGACAAAACACTTACCAAGGATAACGATTTTGATAACCTCTTTGGCAATTCCTGTTGCATTCTTTACTTCCAGAGTGTAATCCCCAGTGTCATCAATTGTGGTCTCACGGACAATTAGTCTTGTGTATTTTGCTGTGCTTTCAATCTTGACACGCTCAAGACTATCCTTCATCTTAACACCAGCAAAGAACCATGAGCAGACAGGCAAAGGTTTACCCTTAATGGGCAGGTTGATGTCAATTGGTTTGCCTGCTGGGACATTGACAATCTTCTGTGGAATTCCAGCCAGATCAATCTTGGGTGCCACTGTGGGGGGGATACAAAAACGTTTTCATACTTTGCGGAAACTTTAATGCTTTACAAAAACATAATTAGTATGGGCATTTAGGCAGGAATTCATATTTAGGTTATAGTACTTGTAATCATAATTCTGACATGGCATACCTTTCTGTTCCTGAACAGTGATAGGACTCATGATCTCTCTAGCCTCGCTGACTCCCCTGCTGTTGGTGGCTCTGATTCTGAATAGATACTGCTCATTCTCTGTCAGGGAAGTGACAGTGTGCTGAGACACTGATGACTTCACAGTTGACACAGCAGTCCATCTGTCTGATCCAACCTTGCAGGCCTCAATGACGTAGCCTGTCACTCGGCTGCCACCATCAGAAAGAGGCTTCTCCCACTTCAGAATGACTGTGGTCTTTGTCACATCCACAATTTCCATATCTTGAGGAATTGATGGAACTTCACAGAGCAGGACAGACTCAGGAATCTCACAACCTTCTCCAATACCATAGATGTTCTCTGGTAATACTCGGAAGAAGTAGTGAACTCCCTCTTCCAGACCAGTGATTCTGAACAATGTTTTCCTACATTCCGTTGTAACTGTCTTGTACGATTTCATTGAAGCTTCTCGTTTCTCAATGATGTAGTTGTTGATAGGAGCTCCGCCATCAACACTAGGTACATCCCAAGTAATTACCACAGATTCCTTGGTATAATCTTTCACTTTAACGGCCCCAGGTGGTCCAGGAGTGTCTGAAAAACACACACCATGTTAACTGACCCTAATTCCATATTAAATTATACAATTATTTTATCACATAATTACAGTGTATTATATTTAGCCTCCACACAATTTACCATAAATCTTGACGAGAACAGTTGCTGTCCTCTTGCCAGATGGGTTCTCTGCCTCAACAATGTATTTTCCAGCATCATAACGATGGACCTTCTCAACTACCAGAGATGTGTAGCTGTCAGTGGTGTCAATGAAGCCTCTGCTCTGAAGGTCCACTCCCTTCTTCCTCCAGGTGATGATTGGCGTGGGTCTCCCAGTCACTGTCACAAACAGCCTCAGAGTGCCACCAGCCCGCAGACACACAGTCTTCTTCAGGTCATCACCCAGTTCAAGATCTGGGATTTCTGTTGGACAAAAGTTCATCGTCATTATCATGTGCCTGTCAAGATATAAACCTGCAACTGACCATCTGTAACTGTCTATGGTCAATGGCTTAACAATAAGCATTTTTTCCTCACTGTCACAGTACTGTACCGAAGTGCAAAATGAATCGTCCCAAACTGAACTTGACCTGTCCCATAATGTTAGGTGTTTATCTACATATTCAAGTACAATGTTGTGTACATACTTTTTTATTTGTTAAGTTCTACATCCACATTTTCGTGAAATTCCTGACGAGTGTCACTGTCAAAAGCTAGCTGGTTGATATGGGTCCCCATTTGGTTATTTATATAGGTTAAATATTTGGTCATTTTATATCAATACAGTTAACCATGCAAACTTACCAACTTTCTCCACAGGCTCGGTTTCCACACTTGCTTCACTGAATTCACCAGTGCCCTTGTTGTTAACAGCTGCCACACGGAAGCTGTACTTCTTGTTGCTGGCCAGACCAGTGGCAACATAGTTGTTAGTCTTCAGAACCTTTTGGTGAGCTCTATACCACTGCTCTGTTCCCTCCTCCAGAATCTCAACTACATAACCAGTCACATCAGAACCACCATCATACATAGGCCTGGTCCAGGCAAGGCTGATGCTATGTTTAGTGCTGTCTGTCACCCGTGGTATGGAAGGTGGAGCAGGAGTGTCTAGAAAAAAGAAAAAATGAGCAAATTCACATTTTTGTTGAAAATTGTTAGGTTTCGTCTTTATGAATGAACCATGAATATCCGAATATGATGCTTACAGGTTGGATCTTTGCATAGAACATATTGGGAGGCGTCGCTGGGCTGACTGTTTCCAGCAGCATTCACAGCTGTGACACGGAACTGGTAGTCGCTGCCCTCCAGCAATCCGGAAATCTTCAGACGCGTGTCATAAATGGTGAAGGTCTTGTTCACTCTGGTCCACCTGAGACTGCTCGTCTCACGTTTGTCAACAAGGTAGTTCTTGATCTCACTCCCACCATCACTCTCTGGCTTCATCCATTCAATAATGACATGTTCCTTTCCAACAGCCGTGATCTCTGGTGCTCCAGGAGGTGAAGTGATAGCTGAAATAGATTTTATGATATGCAGTGGTCAATAAAGTATACCATTTTTTAAATCACATCTAAGTAAACACATGATAGTGTTTGGACAGGAACAACCCCTTACTGTATGCGTTTCTTGCAATAACAGGGTCAGACTCCAGAGGTACTCCAGGTCCATACTTGTTGACTCCTCTGACACGGAAGACGTACTCATTATTCTTGATGAGTTTACTGCTGACACATGCCAAGGTTTTACATTCTGTCTCCATAATGACCCAGTTGAGGCGGCTGGTCTCGCGTCTCTCTACAATGTAGTGAGACACTAAGTCTCCACCATCCTCTAACGGAATCTTCCAGGATACACTACACTTCTCCTCTGTGACTCTGCTGATGATAACCTTTTCAGCAGGAGGCCCAGGCGTATCTGGAATAGAAAGCAGATACATAGTTATTAGTAATTGGTTTGATTCTTCTGCAAACAGGACAAACAAGAATGAATTATTATGTGTGGAATTATTATGGAAGCATGTGTTGGGAGGTGAGGTATTTTATGACAGGGAAACTGAATGAAAAAGTTGTATATTTTACAATATGTGTGAAGAAAGCCTGAGTGTATTCTGTAAGTGTGTACTTTCATGTACTTTGTTTTGCTTACCTAGTACTTTAACATTGACCGCTGCTGTCTTGGTGCCGCTGGCATTTTTCACAGTGAGGATGTACCTGCCAGTGTCATTCCTGTCACAGCTTTTGATGATGGCCATGGCTCTGGAGCTGGTATAGGTCAGAGAATATTTCTCTCCCAGTTCTAGAATCTTTTCACCCTTGGACCAGAACACTTTAGGCTCTGGTTTACCTCCCACTGCCCCATCCAAAACCAGGTCTGACCCAGCACGAATAGTGACTGTCTCTCCAACCAGCGTTTTGTCAAGTTCAGCTTTTGGAGGGGCTGTAACACAAATTTAAGAGAATTTCAGTGTTTTATTTTCATAATTATTCATGTTGAAATGCATTGAATAGTGAAGTATTGTTGTTACTTACTGTACTCATCCTTGCAGGTAATGGGTCCTGTGGACTCTGATGGAGCACTGTGTACACCAGCTCCATTTCTGGCAATAACACGGAACTCATACACTTCATCTTCTCCCAGATTAGCCACGGTGAAATTTGTGTCTGTGATTGTGGTGTAGTTGCATTTCAACCAGCGTGTGTCATCATATTCATCTGTGCTGTAAGGCTTGCGCTCAACAACATAGCCAACAATCTTGCTACCTCCATCATTTTCAGGTACAAACCAGGCGATTGTGACTGAGGATCTAGTGATATCTGTCACCTCTGGTTTGCCAGGAGGATCTGAACATAGACAGAAGGACAAGACAGTTAAGGTAAGGGACGACATGGACCAGTGGAGGTAAAAATTATTAAACCATTACACTTAACCCATTAAAGTCTCTGACAGGTGTTGTACTCACCCACAGGATTCAGTGCCACCACTGGCCTGGAGGCTTCGCTGGCTTTGCTCAGACCAGCAATATTCATTGCGTAAACTCTGAACTGGTACTCCAAGCCCTCAATAAGACTGGATACTTTGTATTGGGCGTCGACACATGGGATCTTGTTCTCCCTCACCCACAGGATGGTGTTTCTCTCTTTTTTCTCTATCCAGTAGCCTGTTATTCCACTGCCTCCATCATGGTATGGCAGGTCCCACTTGATGCCAATGGCAGAAGCAGAGACAAACAACACATCTGGGCGTGTTGGAGGACTTGGGGGAACTATTAAGACAAACAATGGAAACAATTGTTAATGTTGTGTTCTTAACATTTGCATCATCTGTAAATTGATTTAACACATAATATAACTTACCAAATGGATGTTCAATAATCACAGGTGTAGTCTCAATGGACTTGCTCACGCCAAACTTGTTCTCAGCACACACACGGAAGGTGTACTCCATGTATTTGGTCAGACGGGTGACTTTAATTGTGGTGCGCTTGACACTGGAGTTCACAACCTGCCAGGATGTCGATCCAGACTCGCGCTTCTCAACAATATAGTTAGTTATTTCAGTGCCGCCATCGTCTGAGGGGTCTGCCCATGACAGTGTGCAGGACTCAGATGAGACAGAGGATATTTCCACAGGGCCAGTTGGTGCACTGGGTCTACCAAACACCACAACTGTCACAGTGAAGGTTTTCACTCCTGCCGCATTTTCCAGAATTAGGTAATACTTTCCACTATCTCCTCTCTTGCTGTCTTTTACAACCAGGGTTGTCTTTTCATGGTTGGACTTGATAGACACTCTGTCAGTCTCCTTCAACTTCATCTCTTCCAGTTTCCATGTTACCTTTGGAGCTGGTCTGCCACTGATAGGAATATCAATGATGAACTTGTCACTGGTCTTGCATGTGATGAGTTGGTTGTTGATGCTGCTGAGGTCAGCAGTAGGCTCAATACGGGGCTCCTTGATGACAACAGAACCAAAGGCATCTCTTGCCTCACTGATGCCAGCATCGTTCTTGGCTTTGACACGGAAATTGTACTCTGTGTTTTCAATCAAGCCTTCCAGAACCATTTTCAGAGACTTTGTCTCACCACCCATTAACCAGCGGTCAGACCCCTTGGCCCTAAGCTCCACAATGTAGCCTCTGACTCGGCTGCCACCATCATGTTCAGGCTTTAGCCAGGCCAGAGAAGCTGTGGAGTTGCTTGTGTCGATGACATCCAGCCTCTTGGGTGGAGCAGGTTCCTCCGTGGCAACCACAGGCTCAGACATCTCCTGTGGCTCACCCTGACCATACTGGTTAACTGCAATAACTCTGAAGACATATGGAATACCTATCTCCATGTTGGTTGCTCTAATTATTTGACGTGTGCACTTAGTGCTAACTTCTTGCCAGCTGAGACGGCTGGCCTCACGCATATCCACAATGTAGTGATGAATGCGAGCTCCTCCGTCATTGCTGGGAGCGTCCCACATGAGGGTCAGTGCTCCTCTGGTCACGTCCTTGAAGGAGATTTTACCTGGTGGTCCAGGAGTATCTAAAACCTTCACAGTGAAGGTAATAGACTTCCGCCCACTGTTGTTTTCTAGAGACAAGGTGTATTTTCCAGCCTCGTATCTGGTGCAGCCTTCAATAGTCAAGGTGCTAAATGAGTCAGTAGTGTTGATATCTGCCATTACTGGCACCTCACCATCAGCCTTGGTCCAGGTAGCCAGAGGAATAGGTTTGCCACGGAAAGGAATATGGAGAGTGACAGTGCCACCATTCCTCACAATGTGGTTCTGTTTGAAGCTAGCATCAATGTCAATTTCTGGAGACGTCAGTCTGTCCACAGCTTGCACTGGATTGGGAATTGTACAGGCTTCTCCCTGTCCTGTTCCATTCACTGCACTAACACGGAACTTGTACATCTCACCAGCAACCAGACCTTTAGCTGTGTAGACGTTATTGATGCATAACTCTGTGTTGATTTTGTGCCATTCCTCCAGACTAGCCTTGCACATCTCAATATTGTAACCAATAACCTCCATGCCACCATCAAACACAGGCTTGATCCAATCCAGGGTGACAGAGGACTTGGTGGAGTCAATAACTTTGACCACAGAGGGGGCACTTGGTGTGCTGGTAGGCTCTCTGCACTTGAAAAGCCTGGATGTGCTGCCGGAAGGTCCTATTCCAGCTCCATTCTCAGCCATCACACGGAACTCATACTCATATCCCTCGGTCAGGTGGGTGACTCTGTGTCGGAGCTCAGTGATGGGTCTCTTGGATGACACCTTCACCCACATCAGACTCTTCTTCTCACGTCGTTCCAGGATGTAGTGTTTGATCTCGTTACCACCATCTGACCTGGGCCTAGTCCAGCACATTGTGATGCTATTGCCTGTAATATGTGTGGCGTCTGGTGTACCTGGGGCTTCTGGCACAGCTGAGGAACAAAAGCAAAAATACATGTTCATTATCTTCCATTTATTGTTCAATAAATTAAATGTACTGATAACTGCAGAGAGCATTTTGAAATGGTAAAATATCAAAGCTATGCACACAATTTGTCTTCAGAACTTACTGAATTGCATCTGTGCAACGACTGGTTCAGAGTCCAGAGGTCTGCCATCACCAAACTTGTTGACGGCAGAGACACGGAACTGATACTCATTGCCCTTGATCAGTTTAGTGACGTTGAAGGAGCAGGCTTCACACTTGCTGGTCACCATTGCCCAGGAGATCCTGGAGGTCTCTCTCTTCTCTACTATGTAGTGAGTGATGGCAGAGCAGCCATCGTTCTCTGGAGGGTTCCACCAAACTGTACACTTCTCTGCAGTGATGCCTGTGAAACGGATGGGACCCTCAGGAGGCCCAGGGGTGTCTAAAAAAAACAGAAAATGTTTATGGTTAACATAACTATCTTAGTAAATGAATATACTTCAAGTTCTATAGTAGGTATAGATGCAACTCTTGAATATTTTACTGTGTGACTAACCTTGGACTCTGATATTAACTTCTGCTCTCTTAGTTCCTGAGCTGTTCCTGGCCTCCACTGCGTAGATGCCACGGTGACTACGGTCTACGTCACGGGCGAAGAGTGAGCTGCTTCCGATGGTTGTTGTAATGTCAATCATCATCTTCTTATCAATCTCTGTACCGTCCTTGTACCATATGACCTGAGGTACGGGGCGCCCGGTGATGCTGCACTTTAGTTTGATGTTCTCACCAGCCTTGAGGGTTACGGCCTGGTCAGCAGCAAACTCAATGTCAGGAGTAACTATAAATAGAAAAATATACAGAGTTAGAAATGCATATCACAATTACATAAAATAACATAACATTTTCATGGCAGAGTAAAAAAAATTTTTTTTCTCCACTGGTTTCTCACCACTCTCATCCTTGGTCATGATGTAGCCTGAGGACTGGGAAGGTGGACTGACAGTTCCAACAGCATTCCTGGCGATCACCCTAAACTCATAGCGGTCACCAGCAGAGAGTCCAGTGACGGTGAACTGTAATTCACAGATGTCAGTGAAGTTGCACCTCAGCCAACGGGCTCTGCCTTGGCGTCTCTCCACGCTGTAACCCACAATCTTACTGCCTCCATCTCTCTTGGGTAAGCCCCACTTGAGAGTCACAGAGTCTCTTGTGCAATCAATACAGTTGGGAGTGCCAGGGGGGTCTGTAGAGGGAAGGAAACGTCAACTTTCCAATGCAGTGAATGTATTTTAAAGCAAGTATGTTCATAATTAAACATTGAGGTTGACACACTGTAAAGAGTGGTGTACTCACCAACTGGAGAGATGGCAAGCGCATGCTTGCTCTGCTCACTGACAGGACTCAGGCCAGCATTATTCTCAGCATAGACTCTAAATGAGTACTCCAAACCCTCAATCAAACCAATGATTCTGTAGTCTCTTGCAGAAATGATGCTGGAATTTACTTTGGTCCACAACAAGCTATTTCTGTCCTTCTTCTCCACGTGATAGCCAGAGATTGGTGAGCCACCATCAAAACCAGGTGCTTCCCACTGAATGGTCATGCCATCACTGGTGACATTGTATGCCACAGGCTTTCCTGGGGAACCTGGGGGCTTGTACTGGTGCTGGGCCATAACTTCTGTTGAATTCAATGCCTCGCTTACTCCGTATTTGTTCTCAGCACGCACTCTGAACTGGTACTCTGTTCCTTTGACAAGGTTGGGGATCTTGAATGTGGTCCTTACAACACTGGAGCAGACCATCTTCCAGTTAGCATGGGAGGTCTCTCTTTTCTCCACGCTGTAGCAGGTGATCTCTCCACCTCCGTCATCCTGTGGTTCATCCCATGATATGATAATGCCCTGTGCTTTGATCTCATCAAATCGAATAGGTCCAACAGGTACAGAGGGTGGTGCAAGAATGACCACTTTAATATCAAAGAAGTTCTTGATCTGTCTATTGTCCAGCACCAGTGTGTACATGCCAGCATTTTCCTTCTTGGAGCTTCTGATTGTCATTGCAGTTTTGTTATCAGTTGTGCGGAAGCGAATCTTCTCACTTTCCTTCAATGGTACATTGTCCTTCATCCAGCTAATGATAGGTTTTGGCTTGCCCTTGAATGGAAGCTCAATGTGGATATTTTGGCCAAGGCGAACACTGAGATCACCATTTGGATAATCAATCATGTTGGCCTCAGGTGGGATAATAAAGTCCTTCACTGTGATAGGTCCAATCAGGGAGAAGTCGCTGTTTCCTTTCTCATTTTTGGCGAATACTCTGAAGTCCATAACAGTATTCTCCTTAAGGTTTGAAACTTCATATGTGCAACGCTTGCTTGTTCCACCCAGGGTCCATGTGGTCTCTTCCTTTAGCTTCTTCTCAATGATATAGTCTGAGATGTGGCTGCCACCATCATGATCAGGCTTAGTCCACTTCAGCATCACAGATGTCTTGGTAGAGTCTGTCATGACCAACTCCTTTACTGGACCGGGGGTCTCGGTTGCTCTGACAGGCTCTGTAGTCTCACATGTGTCACCAACTCCATACTCATTCTCAGCAGACACACGGAAGAAGTAGGCAATCTCCTCAGACAGACCATCAATTTTGTATGTTGTATTAGTGCACTCTGTTGTCACAACAGTGTATGCCTTCATGGTGGAATCTTTCTTTTCAACAATGTATTTGGTAACAGGGGAACCACCATCTATCAGAGGAGCTTCCCAGCTGAGAGTGAGTTTGTTTCTGGTGACATTCTTGATAATCAGCTTTTGGCAGGTGGATGGTGTGTCAAGCACCTTCACAGACACAGTGATGATCTTGGGTTCACCAACACCATTCTCAATTTCCAGGAGATATTTGCCACAGTCATCGCGTGTAATCTTTGGAATGATGAGGAGGGTTGAATACTCTGTGTTGTTGATAGTGAACCTGGCATCACTGGCAAGGTTCTTGTCTCCCTTCCTCCAGGTGACGTTAGGAGCAGGTCTGCCCTTCAGAGGGATCCTAATCTCCACATCTCTTCCTGCTTTAGCTGTGTACTGGGTGGTCATGGAAACATCCAAGTCAAGGTCTGCTTCCTCTGTTGGAGAGAATGTTCCAATATTTGTTAAATATACAGAAAGAGGGATGTTTCACCAATATTTAGATTTAAAATGTCCATGTACTGTAAGTGTAAATCTACAAATACAAACCAAGAATATCTTTGGGTTGTACAGGCTGGTACATCTGAATGTTTTCTCCTGCCCCAACACAATTGACAGCAGAGACACGGAAGAAGTAGTAGGTTCCTGGTTTCAGATGTGACGCAACATACTCTGTTGTCCGTACTTCACCGTTAGAGCTGATCACAACCCATTCCCTGTCCTCTGTGTTCATTTGCTCTACGATATAGCTGGTGATCTCACTGCCTCCGTCATACACAGGCTTCACCCAGCCCAGGGTGATGGAGGTTTTAGTGGAGTCAACCACTCTTAGTTTAGTTGGCTCACTTGGTGGATCTGCAATGAGGAAGAGGATAATGAATTAAGGAAATGTTATGTGATCAACACCAATTAGAACAAATGTGAATGACTGCTACTATACAATATGACTATTTAGAGTTTACATACCAATGGGATCATAGGCCTTGTAGAGTTCAGAACACAGTGAGTATTTTCCAGCTCCAGCCTTGTTGATGGCACAGACACGATATTGATATTCATTTCCTTCTGTAAGATTGGTGACTTTCTGCCTGGTGTCACGGATGGTGCCTTTGACCACCTTAAACCACTGCAGGCTCTTCTTTTCACGCTTCTCCAGGTAGTAGCCATCAAGGTCACTTCCTCCATCAAGAGCAGGTCTCTCCCAGATCACTGTCATTGTGGATTTGGTAATCATGCTGACCGTGGGCTTGGAGGGCTCGCTGGGAGGAACTGTGGAGAAGCATATTCAGCAGTGAATTTATTGATATATTATAACAGGCAACCATTTATCAGGGTTGTATATTTCTGTTCTTTTTCCTTACCAAATGCATTCTTGGCAACCACTGGCTCAGACTCCAGTGGATCACCAACTCCATATTTGTTGATGCCTCTGACTCTGAAGATGTACTCGTTGCCTTGGATCAATCTCTGGACATTGACAATACATTCTTCCAGTTTCTCAGATATGATGGACCACATAATCCTACTGGTCTCACGCTTCTCTATAATGTAGTGAGTAACCAAGGCTCCACCCTCGTCATCAGGTGGGGCCCACATGATGGTGACATTATCAGCTGTGATCTTCTTGAACTGAATCTCTCCAGCAGGAGGTCCAGGCTTATCTGATAATGTCAAAACAAATTGAAATCTCTGTTTTAGTTTAATCAGAATAAATCCAAATCTATTGTCTCATGATACTGTATGTGCACATGAATATACAAATAATATGTAGATTTAGACACAGAAACATCCGTTTTAGTGTATACAAATGAAAAAGTAAGACATACCAAGAATTTGCAGTCTGACAGAGGCAAAGGCTGAGCCCAGAGAGTTCTTGACCTTGATCTCATATGCTCCTGTGTTGAGACGGGTGGTGTCCCTGATGATGATACTTGTAGAGTCAGCAGTGTGCTTGATTGTCTGCTGAGCCCCTGACTTAAGCTCCTTTCCATCCTTAAACCACTCAATGGTAGGTGGCGGCTTAGCTATGATACCAAATGTAAGTTCAACAATAGATCCAGCCTTGTGTTTCACTACTTCCAGATACTCCTGGGGGATTTCAATCTCGGGTGCACCTGCGAGAAATCAACAACATAATGAATTCAAATGTAGTTACATTAGCAACAGAATGCAATACAATGCAATACAATACAATACAACCTACCGAATGTGTCCACACAAGTAACTGGACCTGCAACGATGGATGGGTTGCTGACTGATCCAACAGCGTTCTTTGCCATTACTCTAAACTCATAAGATTCATCTTGAGTTAAGCCTGTCACAGTGTAATGTTTGTTTGCGATGTTGGTCAGATGAGCCTTTGTCCATCTTCCTTTTGGATCGTCTCTCTTCTCAATGAAGTAGCCTGTGATCTTGCTGCCACCATCAGAAGGCTGCTGCCATGCCAGGGTGATGGTATTCTTGGTGATATCAGTAATGCGGACATTGTTTGGAGGCTCTAAAAAACACAAAAAAACGAACACATTTAAGTAATTGTGAAGGTGTGACAAATAAGGATTAGAAAGAAAAAAAAGTTCAACACTCACCGCAGGCATCGATGGCCAGTACTGCGTCAGATATCTTGCTAATGGCACTCAATCCAGCTGCATTTTCAGCAGCTATTTTGAATTCATAGATGAGACCCGGGTTGATATTTATCACTTTGTAGTGACAGGCACGGATAACAGTCTTGTTGACTTTCTGCCACATAATGCTGTTTCTGTCCTTCATCTGCAGGTGGTAGCCAAAGACATGGCTGCCTCCATCAGAGGCAGGCTCCTTCCAGGTCACCGTGATACTCTCCTTGGTAACCGCTGTCACCACTGGTGCAGATGGAGCTTCGGGGACGGCTTAAAAAATCACAGGAAAGGCAATTAATAACATCATTCACTCAACCATGGTTATCTGCAGTCTTAAAATGTGCTTAATAACATAGGAAACTTACTGTAAGGTAGGCTCACAGTGACAGTTGGAGAGTCAATGTGCTCGCTAATTCCATAGCGATTTTCAGCCTTTATTCTGAACTGGTACTCCTTTCCGGTAGTGAGCTTCATGATCTTCATGGTACATCTTGCTACAGCAGAGGAGACCTCGGTCCAGTTTGCTGTGGTTGTCTGTCGTTTGAGGATGATGTAGTTGGTGATGGGGCTGCCGCCATCGTATGAGGGAGGTAGCCACTTCAGGCTCACGCTGTCTTCTGTTACATCATACATCTCAACTGGTCCAACTGGGACACTGGGTCTATCCAGGACCACAATGTTGACAAAAGATTTGGTGGTACCACTGGCATTAGAGGCAGTAATGTCATATCTTCCAGAGTCTCCAGCAATACTGTCACGGAGTGTGATTTTAATACTATCAGGGGTGATCTCAGAGTTGAACCTCATTGTGGACTTCAGAACCACATTGTCCTTAGACAGAGACACCTTGGGCAGAGGTTTGCCAGTCATGGGGACGTCAACCTTCAAGTTGGATCCAGCTCTAACGTAGACCGTATTATGAGGGATGTTCTTCATGATTAATTCAGGTGATTCTGTGAAAAGAACAAGAAAATGCAATTAGAGCATGGTTTATAAATGTTTAGTACATCATCTCATTTGTTCAAATAAAAACATTTGAAATGTTACTTAAACTTACCAAACTGATCTTTAACCATCACAGGCATAGTCATGTCCTTAGATTCACTGAAACCAGCATGGTTCTCAGCACGGACTCTGAAAAAGTATTCAGCGTTCTCCCTCAAGCCTGAGACAACAAGGTGGGTAGTCTTGGTCACGCCACATGTCACCCATTTTGTCTCCCCCTTTTCCAGAGCATCCACCTGGTAACTGGTGATTCTGCTTCCACCATCTTGCTCTGGCTTGCCCCACAACAGTGACACACTGTCCTTGGTGACATCAGTGACACCCATACTAGGTGGTGGACTTGGTTTTTCTGAAAAAAGGATGAAAGGTTGAACATAATAAATATTGTGACTTTAATCTCAAAGAATTTTGCATTTGAATAATACAATAGACATTTCAGTCAATTGATCATTAAATCCATTTTGGATAACTTTACTATACCTGTAATCTTGGTTCCCTCTTTAGTCTCAGCGGGTACACCAATTCCATATTCATTTTCACCAATGATTCTGAAGTAGTAGACGCCTCCCTCCACAAGGTCTGACAGCTTGTAAGTCAGTCGGTGGCATGTATCTGTGATTCTGGTCCATCCCTTTTTGCTTGCCTCACGCAGGTCGACAAGGTAGTTCTTGACAGCTCCACCACCCTCATTCTCGGGGGTGTCCCAGGTGACTGTTGCAGACGTCTTGGTAACCTCCTTGATCTCAACACGAGATGGTGGGCCAGGGGAGTCCAGAACCCTAACATTCAGTGTCAGTGTGGCTGTTCCAGCGGTGTTCTGCAATGTCACTGTGTATTTTCCAGAGTCATCACGAGTTGCTTTTTCCACTGTAATAGATGTGAATGTATCTGTAGTATCGATGATTGCCCTCACTCTTAGGTCCACATCTGCCTTGTTCCACATGACATTAGGAACCGGCTTCCCCTTGAATGGTACCTTCATGGTGAATGAACTGCCATCCTTTACCATAAGTGTCTTCCGCATCTCATTGCTGATGTCGAATACTGGCTCGTCCTCTCTTTCTTTTGCAACCTGAGGATCTGTGGGAGGGCTGGGTTCACTGACGCCAATCTTGTTTATGGATTTAACAACAAACACATACTCAGCTCCAGGTGTAAGCTTCACAACTGTGAATTCAGTGTTCTTTGTGTTCTGAACACCAACATTCCAGTCCTCTTCCATGGTATTCCTGTATTCAACACGGTAACCTTTCACAGCAGCACCACCATCAAACAGGGGCTTGTTCCATGTCAGAGTGACAGTAGACTTGGTTGAGTCGATCACCTTGGGTTTAGCTGGTGGGGATGGCAGGAACAGTGGGTCCTCTGCTTTGGTCAGGGGGCACGGTATGCTTGGGGCACTTAGTCCTGCTGCGTTTTCAGCATAGACTCTGTACTCATATTCACTCCCCTCACGCAGGTTGGATGCTTTGACCCTAAGGTCATAAACAGGCTTTTTGTTCACACGCACCCAACGAAGTCCAGTTTTCTCTCGTTTTTCAATCACATAGCCATAGATGCTGCTTCCTCCATCAGAGACAGGCCTCTCCCAGCAGATGGTCATCGCTCCGCCTGTCACACTGGTCACCTGGACATCTGTTGGTGCAACAGGGACGGTGAAGGGATCCCTCGCTGTAACGGGATCACTCTCCAGGGCCTCACCATCACCATACTTATTTATTCCCCTCACTCTGAAAATATACTCATTTCCTCTCAGCAGTTTAGTGACCTTGCATGTGGTGGCCTTCATGTCAGCATATACTAAAGTCCAGGCCAGGCGACTAGTTTCACGTTTCTCAACAATGTAGTGCATGATTTCAGCCCCACCGTTTTCTTGGGGTGGTCCCCAGGTAATGGTACATTTTTCAGCTGTGAGGCCAGACACTGCCAAAGGTCCAGATGAAGGCCCAGGACGGTCCAAAACTTTGCAATTCACAGCCATGGACCTGGTTCCAGCAACATTCTGTAGAGTCAAAACGTACTGACCAGAGTCTCTTCTGATGCTATCTCTGACAAGTAATGTGGTGTGGGTGTTTGTGGATGTAACTTCCACTCTTGCTTTGGCATCAATCTCTTTTCCATCCTTTGTCCATGACACAACAGGATGTGGACGGCCAGTGAGATCTGCGTCAATACTCAAAATTTCTCCAGCTTTGACGACCACCAATTGTCTATATTTGTCTTCAAGGATGACAGTGGGGGGATCCACATCATCTTTGACAGTGACTGCCCCTGTGCCCTCTGATGGTACACTAAAGAGCTCAGCTGCATTCTTGGCAATGACATGGAAGTCATATTGTACATCCTCCGTCAAGCCAGTAACATCAAAGTATGTCTCTTGGAGATTAGCAAAATTGCACTTCAGCCAACGACCATCAGGAAGCTCTTTGCGCTCAACAATGTAACCTGTAATTTTGGCTCCACCATCAAACTCTGGCCTTTCCCATGAAAGCGATACTGATGTTCTGGTAATGTTAGTTACTGTGAGGTTGCATGGAGGATTACATGGGTCTTTTGCCGCTACAGGCTCCGATGGTTTTGTGCTGGGTCCGATTCCGGCAATATTCTCAGCATATACACGGTACTGATAAAACAGGCCTTCCTCAATGCCTGTCGCTTTGAACTGATTTTCCGCAATGAGACCTCTGTTGATCTTGGTCCACAGAATGCTGCTTTGGTCTTTGCACTCAAGGTGATAACCAATTATGGGACTTCCACCATCACTGGCTGGTTTATTCCACTCAACCAGCATGCCAGACTTTGTGGCATGGGAAACATGAATGTTCACTGGAGGGCCAGGTGGCTCAAATGGATACTGGGCCACTATAGGTGCAGAATCAATGGCATGGCTCTTACCAAAGCGATTCTCTGCTGCAATACGGAACTGATATTCAGTGCCCTGTGTCAAGCGGCAGACCTTAATTGATGTTCTGGCAACTGTAGCTGAGACAATCTGCCAGTTTGTGGAGGTTGTGTCTCTCTTCTCCACAACATAGTTATTAATTTGACATCCCCCATCGTAGGTTGGAGGCTCCCATGAAAGTAAAATAAAGTCAGCGCTAACTTCGTCTACCTTTATTCCACTTGGTGGGCCAGGCTTGTCCAAGATTATAACAGCTATTCTGGCAGATTTTTTGCCAATTGAGTTGGTTAAAGTGATCTCATATTTTCCTAAATCTTCCCGGGTTGCATCTTTGATAGTAATCTTGGAAGACGTTTTAGATGTCAAAACATTCACCCTGGTGGTCTGCTTCAAAGAATGACCATCTTTTTTCCATGAAACTTCAGGATCAGGTCTGGCTCTAAATGGAACCTCAATCTTCAGGTCATCTCCTGCCTTAACACTGTATGTGTTGAATAACAGGTTAATCACTGGTTCGATTGTAATGTCCTTCACCACAACAGGTGTTGCTAGGGGTTTGGGATCACTCCTTCCCTTGTCATTTACAGCAATGACCCTAAATGAGTATTCGTCTCCTGAGGTGAGGCCCTCGACAGTTGTCTCCAGTGCTTTAATCTCAGTGCACACAGTCCATTTATCTTCACCTTTAAGTTGCATCTCTACGATGTAGCATTGGATCTTGCTGCCACCATCATGGTCAGGTTTATCCCATGAAAGACTCACAGTGTGGCGAGTTACATCTACTAGATTAATTTTGCCAGGAGGCAAAGGAGCCTGAGAAACCTTAATAGGCTCTGTTGTTTCAACAGGCAGTCCTACACCCAGCTCATTGACGGCCAGAACACGGAAAAAGTAGACACCACCCTCTACAAGGTCATCAATCTTACATGAATTTCTTACGCAGTTGTTAGAAACACTTGTAAATGCCAATCTAGCAGTTTCCCTCTTTTCCACAATGTAATGTGTGATCTTGGCTCCACCATCAATGAGTGGGGGTTCCCAGGAGAGGGCAACAGAGTCTCTCTTCACATCCTTGACCACAAAGTTGGTAGGTGCACTAGGTGAATCCAACACTCTGACATTAATGAACGCTGACTTTGAACCTTTGATGTTTTCCAGGGTCAACACATACTTGCCTGTGTGGGACCTGTTGACATTATCAATGACAAGCATTGTGTAAGAGCTGGTCACCTCTATTTGGGCTCGCTCACTGAGAGATCCCTCAGCCTTTGACCATTTGACCTCAGGCTCAGGTTTTCCTTTGATTGGGACAAACAGACGGAGAGTTGCACTGGCACGAACTGAAACCATTTTCCTTAGGTCAGAATCCAATTCAATCTCAGGGGGATCAAGTTTTTCAGCTGCAACCACAGTTCCTGGCAAGTCCACATGCTCTCCAACTCCCTCAATGTTAACAGCACAGATGCGGAAATTATATTCAGCATTTTCCTTTAGTTTTTTCACTGTGAAATGTGTGGTTTGAACACCAGTGTGTGGTGTGCTCACAAGCCATTCATCTTCTTCCGATGCCTCTTTAACCTCCACTACGTATCCGGTGATGGCTGCTCCACCATCATAGATGGGCCTAGACCACGAGAGCGACACACTGGTACTAGAGGTGTCTGTCACTTTGGGGTTGTTAGGAGGACCAGGTGGATATGTGGCATCACAGGCAGTGATGTACTCTGTTGTTTTACTAGGTACCCCCACACCACCTGCATTCTCAGCTGATACTCTAAACTCATAAGAGTGGCCTTCTGTGAGTCCAGTGACTCTAAACCGAAGGTCATTTAGTCTCTTCTTGTTGCACTTAGTCCATCTAACTCCCTGTTTGTCACGTTTCTCCAAGACATAGCCATCAATCTCTGAACCACCATTATCCTCTGGGCGTTCCCAAACAAGCACAATTGAGTCACGTGTTACATAGCTTGGCTCTGGTGTGGTGGGAGCACTGGGCGCCTTGAAAGGATTGCGTGCAATTACAGGGTCAGATTCCAGAGGCTCTCCAATGCCATACTTATTCACTGCAGTGACTCTGAAAATGTATTCATTGCCAGGCAGGAGTTTGGTTACTTTGTAGCTGACAGCTTGGATTTGGGGTTCAACTACTGTCCATGAAAGTCGACTGGTTTCTCTCTTCTCAATGATGTAATGAGAAACACTCGCACCACCATCATGTAAGGGGTGACTCCAATGTAGATAGCATTTCTCTGCAGTGACACCAGTTACCTTCAGAGGGCCATCGGGAGGACCAGGCCTATCCAGTACTTTAACAGTAACTGGTATCAACTTTTTTCCACCAACATTGGTGAGGCTCAAGACAAAGTGTCCACCATCTACCCTGATGCAGTCCTTAACTGTCAGCACTGTACGTGTGAGGCTTGTTTTGACCTCCATTCTTGGGGTAGCATTGTCGATCTCTTTTCCATCCTTCAGCCACATTATATCAGGCAGAGGTTTTCCAGAGTAATCAGCATCAATAATGAACGTCTCACTCGCATGAACAACAGTTACATCCTTGAATTTAGGATCCATTGTTGCATCTGGGGCTTCAATCTCATCTTTAGCATTTATCTCTCCAGTGCTCTCAGAAGGCGCGCTGAAAATACCAGCTGCATTCCTAGCAATGATTCTGAACTCATACACTCCGTCCTCGGTCATGCCAGAGTAAGTGAACTGTGTTTCAATTATGTTTGTGAAGCTAGCCTTCATCCAACGGTTGTCAGGATGCTTTTTCTTCTCAACAATATAGCCTGTTATGGCGCTTCCACCGTCATACTGGGGCCTTGTCCACTGCAGAGTGACATAGTTCCTGGTGATGACAATAGCCTCAGGGGTGCCAGGTGGGTCACAGGGATCTCTAGCCACACAGCATTGTGAAACCTTACTAGATGGACTCAAGCCAGCAATATTTTCAGCATATACTCTAAATTCATATTCAATGCCCTCCTCAAGTTCAGAAGTTTTGAATCGAGCATCAGGGATAAGAAGTGTGTTCAACTTTGTCCAGAGGAGACTGTTTTTCTCTTTGCGTTCAAGGTGGTAGCCCAAGACAGGACTACCTCCGTTGTTGGCTGGTGGTTTCCACTCCACAACCATGTAGTCTTTTGTAACTGATGACACAAATGGAGTACCAGGTGCAGCTGGCTCACTGAAAGGATACTGAGCAACGACAGTAGCAGAATCCAAGCATGGACTCTTTCCATATCTGTTCTCTGCAGACACTCTGAACTGATATTCAACACCAGTCTTCAGTCTACAAACTTTTATGGTTGTTCTTGCCACAGTGGCAGACACTATCTGCCATGCTGTGGTTGTTGTGTCACGCTTCTCAACAACGTAATTGTTGATCTGACAACCTCCGGTGTACTCAGGTGGTTCCCAGGACAATGTTACAAAGTTAGAGCTAACTTCATCAATATTCACAGGCCCTTTGGGTGGACCTGGTTTATCAAGGATAACAATAGAAATGTCCGCTGTGGCTGTACCAGCACTGCTGGTTGCTGTGATGGAGTACTTGCCGGAATCTTCTTTGTTAGACTCTTTGATACGAAGAGATGTTGCTGATGCTGTGCTTAAGACATTCAGTCTGGTTGTCTCTTTAATTGCTTGTCCATCCTTAGCCCATGCTATCTTTGGTGCAGGGCGACCTATTACGGGTATTTCTATCTTCAGATCTTCCCCACATTGCACACTGTATGTGTTGACGGTCATTTTGAACTGGGGCACAATAGTAACATCTTTGGCTGTGACATGGGCCGCTAGTGGCCTGGGATCACTCTTTCCCTTGTCGTTGAAGGCAGACACTCTGAAGAGGTATTCCTGCCCTGAACTGAGGCCTGTGACGGTTCCATCACAAGTCTTTGTGGTTGTTGCTACCACCCATTCTTCTGATCCTTTGGGCTGCATCTCAATGTAGTACCCCATGATTCGGCTGCCACCATCATGGTCTGGTTTCTCCCATAAAAAGGAAGCAGTGGTCTTGGTTACATCAGTTAGACTGATCTTTCCCACAGGCAGAGGTGCCTCTGACGTCTTCACTGCATCCAGTGTTTCAGCTGGCAGACCAACTCCAAACTCATTCTCAGCCATGACCCTAAAGTAGTATATAGCTCCCTCAGTGAGACCTCCCACACGGAAACTGGTCTTTGTGCACTTGTTATTGACATTGGAGTAGGCTTTCCTGGTTGATTCACGCTTATCCACAATATAGTTCTTAATCCTTGCTCCACCATCAATCAGTGGGACCTCCCAAGTGAGAATGACAGATTCCCTCTTGATTTCTTTTACTGTAAAGTTCAGTGGTGCTCCTGGTGTGTCAAGCACTCTAACAGAGACAAAAGCTGATTTTGAACCAGCGCTGTTTTCCAGGGCCAGAATGTATTTTCCTGCATCATTTCTGTCACAGATATCAATTGACAATTGTGTGTAATCTGCACCCCTCTCAATTTGAGTTTTACTAGGTAGGTCACCCTCATCCTTAGACCAATTAATTTCTGGCACAGGGCGTCCTCTGAATGGAATATTTATTCTCATCGATCCTCCTGCACGTACAACGACTCCTTTCCTCAACTCAGAATCCAGCTCAATCTCCGGGGGAACAATTGTATCAGCTGGTTTTACTGTTCCTTGAACCTCTGCAGGCTCACCCACACCTAACTTATTCATGGCACATACTCGTATCTTATACTCCTGATGTTCAATAAGTTTGGTAATTTCAAATGTAGTTGCATTCAATCCAGTTGGTGGGGTGCATATAGTCCATTCCTCCTCATCAGCTTTGCATATCTCCACAGCATAACCCTGAATATCACAGCCACCATCATAGATGGGCCTGCCCCAGGCAAGTGAGATGGAGTTCTTTGTAGTGTCAACCGCATGGGCGTTAGTGGGGGGGCCGGGTTCAAATGTTGGATCACAGGCCTTCATATAAGGAGTGGCTGGACTTGGTTGGCCAACTCCTGCAGCATTTTCTGCTGAGAGTCTGAATTCATACTCATGATCCTCTGTCAGACCAGTTACTCTGAAACGGAGATCTGTAACTCTGCGTTTGTTGCATTTAGTCCATCTGACCCCTGCTCTGTCTCTCTTCTCTACAATGTAGCCAGCAATTTCGCTTCCTCCATCCACCTCTGGACGGGTCCAGCATACAGTCATGGAATCTCTAGCAATATTGGTGATCTCCAGCTCTTGAGGAGCACCAGGAGGAACAAATTGATTTCTCATTATGACTGGGGCTGACTCCAGAGGTTCACCATCACCAAATTTGTTGACTGCCATGACACGGAAGATGTATTCATTTCCTTTAAGAAGCTTGGTGACTTTAAACATTGTTGCTCCACAATCACCAGAAACCAAAGTCCAAGCCAAACGACTAGTCTCTCTCTTTTGAATAATATAATGGGAAATACTAGCACCACCATCGTGTCTGGGTGGAAGCCAAGAAAGAGAACATTTCTCACATGTGACATTGCCAATGGTGAGGGGTCCTTCAGAGGGTCCTGGTCTGTCCAGCACTTTCACGTTGAATGATACTGATTTTGTACCTGCGACATTTGTCAGAAGCAATGTGTATTGGCCACCATCTACTCTAATAGCATCCTTAACAACAACCACTGCCTTGAAATCAGTGTTCTTGATCTCCAATCTTGCAGAGTTTTCAACTTCAGCATCACTCTTGAACCACTGAGCAGTGGGTATGGGCTTTCCTTCGACATTTGCCTCAAGTGTAAATGTTTCCCCAGCATTGACAACAATTACTTGATTGTACATGGAATCAACTTCACATTTTGGTGTCTCAACCTCATCCTTTGCTGTGATGGAACCAGTGCTCTCAGAGGGCTTACTGATAGCTCCAGCTCCATTCCTAGCAATGACTCTGAAATCATACATACAGTCTTCAGTCAAGCCAAGAACTGTAAATTCAGTTTCAAGGATATTTGTGAAACTAGCCTTCATCCACCTTCCTTCAGGGAGATCGCGTTTCTCAACAACATATCCAGTGATCAGACTACTACCATCATACTGTGGCCTAGTCCATCTCAGTTTGACGGAGTGCCTGGTTACAATGATAGCTTCTGGTGTGCCCGGAGGATCACAGGGGTCACGTGCCACCCACCCCTCAGAGAGTTTGCTACATTTTCCAATGCCAACAATATTTTCTGCAGCCACTCTGTACTCGTACTCAATTCCCTCCTCCAAAGGTGTAGATTTGTACCTTGTATCTTGGATCAGAGATTTATTGATCTTTGTCCAGAGGATGCTGTTCTTTTCTTTTCTCTCAAGGTGGTAGCCGAGAATAACACTGCCTCCGTCAGACAGGGGTTTGTGCCATTCCACAACCATGTAATCCTTAGTGTAGGAGGATATGAAGGGTGTGCCTGGTGGACCTGGCTCTTTGAAGGGATACTGGGCAAGGACCGGCTCTGAGTCAATGGCATAGCTCTTGCCATATCTGTTTTCAGCGCAGATCCTGAATTGGTATTCAGCACCAGTTTTCAAATTGGAAACTTTCAATGTAGTTCTGGCTACAGTGGCAGAAACTACAACCCAGTTTGTAGTGGTTGTATCCCTCTTCTCAACAACATAATTTGAAATTGGACAGCCACCTGTGTATGTTGGAGGTTCCCAGACAAGTGTGATGCTTTCCGCACTGACTTCTTCCAACTTGATTGGGCCTGTAGGTGGCCCAGGTTTATCAAGGGTGATAACTTCAATGGTTGCATCTTTCTGTCCAAGAGCATTAGCCACATTAATGCCATACATACCACCATCATCTCGTGTTGCCTCTTTAATGGAGATTGTTGTGTGGTGTGCACTGTCGACTACATTAACTCTTGTGGTTTGTTTCAAGGCAACACCATCTTTTGTCCATGTAATAACAGGTTTAGGGTGACCAGCAATAGGTACTTCAATCTTCAGGTCATACCCAACCTGTACACTATAGTTGCTTATTTTAGGTCTAATAGCAGGTTCAATAGCAAGGTCCTTAGCCACCACTGGATTGGCCAAAAGTCTTGGGTCACTCTTACCCTTGGAATTGACAGCACTGACTCTAAAAGTGTACTCCTCCCCTTGAGCCAGATTAGTGACAACAGTTTCAAGTGATTTTACCTGAGTACAAACAGTCCATGTCTCACTGCCCTTGGCCTGCATTTCAACCTCGTAAAAGCTGATTCTGCTGCCTCCATCGTGATTGGGTTTCTCCCAGCATAGGGCGACAGTGTTGCGTGTGACATCTACAACACTGACTTTACCAGGAGGTTGAGGCACTTCTGAGATTTTCAATGGCTCAGGGGTCTCTGCAGGCAACCCAAGGCCCCATTCGTTCTCTGCCAGGACTCTGAAGAAATAAATACCACCCTCTGGAAGTGGTTCAATCCTGCATGACATCCTGTTACAAGTGGTGACAGGGGAATACACTTTCCTTGTGCTCTCTCGTTTTTCTACAATGTAGTGCTTGATCTTTGAGCCACCATCCAGTGTTGGGGGTTCCCAGGTTAGAGTTACAGAGCTTTTAGTGATCTCCTTCACAGTGAAGTTGGCAGGTGCACTAGGTGAATCCAAAACTCTGACACTAATAAAGACAGACTTTACTCCACTGCCATTCTCTGCAGTAAGGGTGTACTTGCCGCTATCAAACCTATCAACATTTTCAATCATGAGTGAGGCATAGCTGCTTGTATTGTCAATCTGGGCTGTTTCCTTTATGTCCCCATCACTTTTGCCCCACTTGAGTTCAGGAGCTGGGCGTCCCTTTACTGGAACATAAAGTCTGAGAGTGCTTGCAGCTCTGATGTTGATCATCTTTCGATAATCAGCGTCAAGATCTAGATCTGGTGCATCCAGTTTTTCCTCCATAAAGAATTTTCCTGGGATATCTGCCTGCTCCCCAACACCAACTTTGTTGATTGCACATACTCTGAACTGGTACTCATGCTTCTCCAGAAGTCTGGTTACTTTAAATGAGGTCTCCTTGATGCCTGATGGGGGAGTACACATTACCCAGTCATCAGCTGTTCCATTGCAGGCCTCAACGATGTATCCTTGAACCTCACAACCACCATCATAAATAGGCTTGCCCCAGGACAGACAAACAGATGTCCTGTATTTGTCTGTTACCTTGGGATTATTTGGAGGCCCTGGTTTAAAGATGGGATCCAGAGCCTTGTAGTATATTGTTGGTGCACTTGGTGTTCCAATTCCAGCAGCATTTTCAGCAGAAACTTTGTATTCATAACTGTGATTTTCAAGAAGACCAGTTACTCTGAAGCGCAACTCACACACTGTGCGCTTGTTGCATCTTGTCCATCTAACACCTTCCTTGTCTCGTTTTTCAACAACAAATCCACTGATGGGATTACCACCATCCTCTGTGGGCCTTTCCCAGGTTATTACCATTGAATCTTTAGTTATGGTAGAGACGTCAACCTCAGTTGGAGGGCCCGGTGCTACAAATTGATTTCTGGAAATCACTGCCTCAGACTCGAGAGGTTCACCAATTCCATATTTGTTCACAGGAATGACTCTAAAGATGTATTCATTACCAGGAACAAGTTTGGTGATCTTCAAATTTAGGGTTTGTACTTTGAGTTCAACTACAGTCCAGACCAATCTGCTTGTCTCTCTCCTCTCAACAATGTAATGAGAAACATCACTGCCTCCATCTTGTTGGGGTGGTTTCCAGGAAATGCAGCACTTTTCACTTGTGACACCGTAGATAGAGATAGGGCCCTCAGGGGGACCAGGTCTGTCTAGAACTTTGACATTGATGTTGACAGATTTCTCTCCACCAACATTTCTCAGTAAAAGTACATACTGACCTCCATCAACACGGATTGCTTCTTTAACACTCAAATGAGCTGTAAATTCAGTGTTCTTTATCTCAAGACGAGCTGCATTTGTTATTTCCTCGCCACCCTTCATCCAGTGGACTGAAGGAACTGGTTTGCCATAAATATTTGCATTGAGCTGGAAGGCTTCTCCTGCATTGACAACAACTGTCTGTGAAAATTTAGCATCAATGTCTATTTTGGGAGGATCCACCTCATCCTTTGCAGTGATGGCTCCTGTGCTCTCAGAGGGTTTGCTAGAGACCCCAGCAGCATTTCTGGCAATGACACGGAACTCATACTCTTGCTCCTCAACTAAACCAGTTACAACAAACTTAGTTTCCATAACATTGGCGAAACTGGCTTTCATCCAGCGACCCTCAGGAAGCTCTTTCTTTTCAACAAGATATCCAGTCACTTTGCTTCCACCATCAGATTCAGGTTTTGTCCATTTGAGAGTGACTTGATTTCTTGTGACAATGACAGCCTCAGGTCTTCCAGGACTGTCACATGGATCTCTTGCCACTTGAATCTCTGACAGCTTGCTGGGTTTTCCAATTCCAACAATATTCTCAGCATAAACTCTAAACTCATATTCAATACCCTCTTCAAGACCAATAGCTTTGAACCGTGTCTCTGGTATCAGTTGCTTATTTTGTTTCATCCAAAGGATACTGTTCCTTTCTTTGCTCTCAAGGTGATATCCCAAGATCTTGCTTCCACCATCACTACCAGGCTTTGTCCATTCAATGACCATGCTCTCTTTAGTAGAAGCCACAACAATTGGGGTGCCGGGGTTGCTTGGAAGGTCAAATGGATACTGAGCAATAATAGTCTCTGAGACGAGCAGAGAGCTCTTTCCATATCTGTTCTCAGCAGCAATCCTGAACTGATATTCACATCCAGTCTTAAGGCGGGCAGCCTTGATGGTGGTTCTTGCAACTGTTGCTGACACAATCTGCCAGTTTGTGGTAGATGTGTCTCTCTTTTCCACAATATAGTTATTAATTGTGCATCCACCATCATACTCTGGTGGCTGCCAGGTTAGAATAACACTGTCAGCTGTGACCTCATCTAACTTAATGGGGCCTGTTGGTGGCCCAGGCTTATCAAGAACAACTACTCCAATGTCTGTTGTTGCCTCGCCGGCTGTGTTTGAGAGCTTGATGGTATACTTTCCCACATCTTCTCTGCTGGCCTCCTTGATAACTAAATATAGGTGATTATCAGTAGTTTCTGCATTTACTCTAGTTGTTTCTTTGAGTGCAACACCTTCTTTGAGCCATGCCACAGTTGCTTTTGGACGAGCCGAATAAGGCACATCAATCTTAAGGTCATCACCTGCCAACACACTATAAGTGGAGAACAACAACTTGAATGTGGGAACAATAATAAGGTCTTTGGCTACTACAGGCATGCTGAGCAGACGAGGATCACTAACTCCCTTCTCATTAGTTGCAGATACACGGAACAAGTATTCTTCACCCTGTGTCAGTCCAGCAACAGTGGCCTCGGTGGCTTTAACAACCATGCACTGTGTCCATTTCTCACTTCCTTTGCCCTGCATCTCAACAATGTATCCTGAAATTCTGCTTCCTCCATCATGGTCTGGTTTTTCCCAAGACAGAGTAACACTGTGGCTTGTGACATCACCGAGAGAAACTTTGCCCGGTGGAAGTGGCTTCTCTGACACTTTGATTGACTCAATTGTCTCTGCTGGGAGGCCTACACCATATTCATTCTCAGCCAGAATTCTGAAGAAGTAGTTCTTTCCCTCTTCCAGATCACCAATTTTCCAGCTGGATTTGTGGCAGCTAGCGCAAACTGTAGAGTATGCTTTCCTGGCAGACTCACGTTTCTCCACAATGTAATTACGGATTCTGGAGCCTCCATCAATCAGCGGTGCATCCCACAAAAGAGACACTGAGTCTCTGGTAATCTCTTTGATGATGAGGTTCTGTGGTGCTCCAGGTGTGTCCAGAACTCTGACATTCACGTATGCTGTTTTGCTGCCTGAGCTGTTTTCAACTGTCAACAAATACTTTCCACCATCAAATCTGTCCACATTCTCAATGACAACACAGGTAAATGATGAGGTGGTATCAATGGTTGCCTTTGTCAGAGGCTCTCCATTATCTCTGGACCACTTCACATCAGGTGCTGGTCGTCCCTTGAGAGGCACAAACAACCTCAATGTGCTGCAGGCCCTGATGCAGACCACTTTGCGGAGTTCTGCACCAAGATCAATCTCAGGTGCAACTAACCTGTCTTCTGCTTTGGGTGATCCAGGCACTGTTGCTGGCTCTCCAATACCCTCACAATTAACAGCTGCAATGTTTATTTTGTATTCTTGATTCTCTTTCAAGTTAGTGATTGTAAATGAGGTCCCTGTAAGGCCCTTCTTAGGAGTGACAATGGTCCATTCATCCTCTTCTGGGAGGCAGGTCTCCACAACATATCCAGTTATGTCAGAGCCACCATCATATACGGGCTTGTTCCATGCAAGTGTAATGGAGGATTTTGTTGTATCCAATACTCTTGGATTTCCAGGGGGTCCAGGCTGGAAGATTGTGTCGATAGCTTTGTAGAATGGACTTGAGGCACTTGGCGCACCAAGTCCTGCAGACGTTTCTGCAATAATTCTAAATTCATACTCATGTCCTGGTGTGAGGCCAGACACTTTGAATCTCAGGTCAGACACAGTTCTCTTGTTGCATTTTACCCAGCGCAGACCTGTTTTGTCTCTTCTCTCAATTACATAATTGGAGATATTGCTTCCACCATTGTTCTCTGGGTGTCCCCAACAGACAACCATAGAGTCCTTGGTGATTGTTGTCACTTCAGGAGTTTGTGGCGCATCAGCTGGAACATATGGATTTGCGGAGACAACTGGGTCAGACTCAAGAGGCTCTCCAACTCCATATTTATTGACAGCCATCACTCTGAAGATGTACTCATTACCCTTAAGCAGCTTTAAGACCTTGAATCTGTTAACTTGTAAGTCTGATGCAACGTTGGTCCATGCCAGCCTGCTAGTCTCACGTTTTTCAATAATGTAGTGCTCAATCTTACCACCACCATCATGAGACGGAGGCAGCCATGAAAGAATGCACTTTTCTGAAGTGACATCTGTAACAGCAAGAGGGCCATCGGGGGGTCCAGGTCTGTCCAGAACTTTAACGTTGAACACAAACTTTGCAAATCCACCTGGATTACTGGCAGTTAATGTGAAAGCACCTCCATCTCTTCTCAGAGAATCCTTGTTGACCAGGGTTGTAGCGAAGTCGGATGATTTGATCTCTAACTTTCCAGTGTCTTCAAGTTCCTTGCCCTCTTTGGTCCATACCAACAATGGCAGCGGTCTTCCTGTGACACTGGCATCAAGTTTAAAGACATCTCCTGCTTTGACTACTACTCCACTGCTGAAGGAAGAATCAACTTCAATCTTTGGCTCTTCAATATCATCTCTGCATATGACAGGCTCTGAAGGTATAGATGGGTTACTGACAGCTCCTGCTGAATTTCTTGCAAAAATGCGGAACTCATAGGAAGAATCCTCTGTGAGACCACTGACAGTGAATATTGTCTCAAGGATATTGCTGAAATTGGCCTTGAGCCAACGTCCGTCGGGTAGCTCTCTTCTCTCCACTGTGTACCCAGTGATGGAGAATCCACCATCCCCTTCAGGCTTTGTCCATTGAACAGTCACCTCATGTCTTGTTACATTTAATGCCACTGGTTGGCCTGGTGGGTCAACAGGATCCAAAGCAAATGTTGTTTCAGATGATTTGCTGGCTTTGCTCATGCCAGCTATGTTTTCAGCGATAACACGGTATTCATATGCGATTCCATCCACTAGACCAGTTGATTTGAAAATGTTTCCTACTACAACAGCTTTGTTGACCTTCTGCCACAAGATACTATTCTTCTCTTTTCGTTCAATGTGATATCCCAAAATTGGGCTGCCTCCATCAGAAGATGGCTCATTCCAGCTGAGGGTCATGGCATCCTTGGTGAATGCAGTGATTTGAGGAATACCTGGTTGTCCTGGTACATCGAATGGATATGCTGCCACCACTGCCTCTGAGGTTATACAGGGGCCGGTGCCATACCTGTTCTGGGCTTTGACACGGAACTGGTACTGAATTCCAGTTGTGAGGCGAGCTGCCTTGAATGTTGTACGGATGACTGTAGCTGCCAACTCCATCCAAGATGTGCCAGTTGTCTCCCGCATCTCAACAATGTAATTGTTAATGGGTACGCCTCCATCGTTTTCAGGGCCTTCCCAGGATATCAGAATGTAGTCACAAGAAACTTCCTCAATCTTGACTGGCCCAGTGGGAGGGCCTGGAATATCATGCACTTGGATGGTAATGGTCTCTGTCACTGTTCCAATGATATTCTTCCCAGTCATAGAGTACTGACCTCCATCTTTCCTCTTGATTTCACCAATGTTGATGATAGTTGAGGTTGATGTTGTTTCAGTGTTTATTCTCTGTGTCTGTTTGAGGTCATGGTCCTGATCCGCCTTCTTCCATGTAACCGCAGGCCTTGGGCGACCCAGAACAGGAATCTCCACTTTAACATTATCACCAGCCTTGGCAATGACTATCTGTTGGTAGACTCCACGCAGGTCAAATGAAGGTGCAGCAGTTTGTTCTTTGATAATAGCAGGTCTACTCTCACGTGGGTCACTTCTGCCAGAGCTATTCACTGCCATGATGCGGAATACGTATTCAGCATTTTCAGTCAGCTCTGTTACTACATAGTCAAGAGCCTTGATAGTTGTCACATGCACCCACTGATCTGTATCCTTTTTCTGTGCTTCAATAACGTATCCTGTTATCCTGCTGCCACCATCATGGTTTGGCTTCGTCCATGCAAGGCTGGCCGAGTCCTGGCCTACATCTGTGACATAAAGATTTTCAGGGGCAGTCGGGGCTTGGGAAGCTCTGATTGGCTCTGGGGTTTCTGCAGGCTCACCAACTCCAAGTTCATTCTCAGCAGAGATACGGAAGTAATATTCAGCACCTTCTACCAGGTCTGGAATTTTGTAGGAGCATTTCTGCCAAGTTGTGGTGAGTACTGTGTAAGCCTTCTTTGTGGCATCTCTCTTCTCAATGATGTAGTTAAGGATCTTAGATCCACCATCTATAATGGGGATTTCCCACTGAAGTGTGATGCTACTTTTAGTAATCTCTCTTGGTTTCAGGTTTACTGGAGGTCCTGGAGAATCCAGTACTCGTACATTAACAAATCCAGTCTTCTTCCCAGCAACATTCTCCAACGTCAAGTTATATTTTCCAGCATCATATCTGGTACAATCAGGAATTACCACAAGAGTGTATGACTCTGTTGTATCAATATGAGCACGGCCCTTGAGAGGAATGTCGTCCTTTGACCAGGTCACCTCAGGAGTTGGACGGCCTTTAATTGGTACAAATATACGAATGGACCCACGGCATCTGACAACAAGGGTTCTTCTCAGCTCAGCATCAAGCTCAAAGTCTGGAATTGTCTCACGGTCTATCAGTTCAATGACTTCCTCTACCTCAGCTGGCTCCCCAACTCCTTCTGAGTTCACTGCTCTGACTCTGAAGTGGTATTTGCCACCCTTCTGAAGGTTAGGTATCACATATTCTGTGATTCTCAACAGAGAGGTTGTATCTGTTTCCCAGTCATCATGTCCAGCTTTCTTGTGCTCAACAATGTATCCATCCACAGCCAGGCCTCCATCATAGTGAGGTTTACCCCAGTTAAAGGTGGCTGTTGTCCTAGTTGTATCAGAAATTCTTGGATTGGAGGGAGGTCCAGGTGGATCTAAAATCACAGAGCACAGTATTTAGAAATCCATGATCACAAATTTGATGTAATAATCACTTGCCAACATGTTATATAATAAACAAATACTTATATAAAATGTTATAATAGAATAGACTGCTTTTTACTTACAGACAATGTCCTTGGTCATTACATGCTGCGATGGCTCACTGGGCACTCCAAAGCCAGCTTTGTTCTCTGCTGTCACTCTGAACTCATACTCAACTCCCTCACTTAGGCCTTGGACCTTGTAGCGGAGATCAGAGACGGTCTTCTTACAAGCTCTCACCCATCTCATACCCTTTCTCTCTTTCCTTTCTACACTGTAACCTCTAATGTCACTTCCGCCATCCACTACTGGTCTCTTCCATGAAATTGTAACAGCATTCCTGCTCACATTGTCGACTTCTGGTGTTGAGGGTGGGCCTGGTGGGCCTAGAGGAAAAGAGAAGCACATCTCAGTAAGAAACATCGATTATATATATTTGTGTGAATAATGTTAAATGATGATAGCAAGTAACATGTCAGGCTTTAACTTGAAGTTGAGAGTTATAACAAAAACCTTATAGACAACATATTCCAACTTACCAAAGCTATCAACCATTTTGACTGGGCCGGACAGAGAACTATCACCTGTGCCATACTGATTCACAGCTGACACACGGAAGATGTACTCATTGCCCTTAATCAGCTTGCTTGCAACGTATCTGCAGTCCATTATGTTTTCAGCCAGTTTTGTCCAAAGTAGACGACTTGTCTCTCTCTTCTCAAGACTGTAAGACTTGATGGTGCAACCGCCATCCTCCTCTGGTGGCAACCAGGTCAATGTACACTTCTCAGAAGAAACGCTGCTGGCTTCAATGGGGCCTGGAGGTCCAGGAATATCCAAAACCTTGACCTTAATATGTTCCTCCTTAATACCGAAGGGGTTGCTGGCTGTGATGGTGTACTCTCCAGTGTTCTTCCTGCTGGCATACTTAATAGCCAGTGTCGAAGATGTAGGAGTACTGGTGATCTGGACTGTATCTGAATTCTTAAACTCTCTTCCAGCCTTAGACCACACAGTGGTGGGTGGAGGTTTTCCGAGGATGCTGGCAGCACATACCACAATGGTGCCACCGGCTCTGACAGACACGCCTTCCTTCATCGCAGCGTCAATGGTGATAGTTGGTGGCTCTGTGAGTTGTAAATACAGAAAATAAATGAGTTCCCATGTCCTAAAGATTTAATTTAATCAATCCATGCAGAATATGTGCTGTTGAAATGTCATTACATGTTCTTTCTGTAGCAATATTTTTATTTTACAAGCGTTATAAGAAGGGATCTAATCCAGCTCTGTTAATCACCAAGCCCTTGCGTTTTATATATAGGCCAAACTACAAGCAATTGGTTCACTGGCAATAATTCTATGCATGCAAGGTAAAATACTTTTTCAATTTACCATATTCGTCCTTGCACACCAAGGTGTCAGTCTGCTCAGAGGGAGCGCTGATAGCACCAGCTGCATTCTTTGCTCTTATTCTGAATTCCAAGCTTGAGCCCTCTATGAGATCTGTTGCAGTGAAAGCACAGCCCTGAATGTTGACATGGTTGGCCTTCATCCAGGCCTTCTCTCCCGCCTCCAGTTTCTCCACAATGTAACCAGTCAGCTTATGTCCTCCATCATACTTGGGGGGAGTCCACATTAGTGTTACACTGCTTCTTGTCACGTTAATCACATCAGGTTTGCCAGGAGGATCTACAAGTGGAAATCAGATTGGTGATAAATAATATATCAAGACACTTGTGACAATATATTTTTCTTGATGTGATCAGTAAATTGGGACTTACCAATGGGATCCAGAGCAACCACGGGTTCAGTGGTCCTGCTTGGCTTTCCTAACCCAGCCATATTCATGGCCATCACTCTAAATTCATACTCTAGTCCCTCAATCAAGCCAGTCACTCTGCAATCCTTCACCCTCAGTGGGGTCTTCGAGGCTCTCTTCCACATCAAACTGTTCCTTTCCTTGAATTCAACATGATATCCTGCAGATAACACAGAGCAATTTAGGTGCGTCTTACAGTACTATGGGAAATACTGCTAGGAGATACACAACAACAATAACATGTTTTCTACTGTATGTGTTTACCAGTAATAGGGGAGCCTCCAGTTTCTTTAGGATCCTCCCAGGTCAGAATGGCTGACTCGTGACGAATGCTTACAATCTCAGGAGGAGCTGGAGCTTCAGGCACATCTAGTATGGAGGGAAGTTATTCAAATGAGTGATCAGTATTGGTGTATTTTATCATCATTAATTAATTGTTATCATAGTTTATCAGGGTTTCATTTGTTTCTAAATATATCTAAAAGCTTACTAAATGGATGCTGAGCGATCACTGGGTCAGATCTGAGACACTCTCCAATCCCATATTTGTTCTCTGCAAATACTCTGAAGATGTACTCAATGCCATCATGAAGTCTGGTGACTCTCATGGCGTTTTTCTGGATAGCTGAGGCAACAGTAGCCCACTTGCTGTCTGTGGTCCTCCTCTTTTCCACGATGTAGTTGGATACCTCCGAACCGCCATCATCCTTTGGTGGACCCCACTCCAGATTGATGCCATCAGCAGTGATTTCATCAAATTTGACTGGTCCTGTTGGTATTCCTGGTTTTCCCACCACCTTGAGTTTAAGCTTACAATCTTTGACTCCTCCACTGTTCCTCGCATTGATGGTGTACTGTTCAGCATCTCCTTTCTGGCAATCACGGATGAGCAGGGTGGTTACGCCACCAGATGTCTCCACAGACATCCTGCCACTATCACCTAAGGTGAGGTCACCCTTCTTCCACAGGACGGAAGGAGTTGGCTTTCCAATGACAGGGATATGGATACGGATGGTGCTCCCCTCCTTTGCCACATAGCACAGGTCAGGCAGGGCGCTCAAGTCACAGTCCGGCAGAACTAAAAATAGGGTAGTGCAGGTTAATCAATGCTATCTTCAATGCTATTAAAGCAAATATATATGTCCGATGTTTAAATTGATACAAAGCATACTTCAACATTCCTATTTCATACTAGACAGGAGACAATTCAATTGTGATGAAAAAATGAAAAATTATAGCACTTACCTATCTGGTCTTTAGCCAGCACCACAATATCGGTGGGTGGGCCCTCTCCAGATTCATTGACTGCCTTGACTCTATAGGTGTACTCCTTCCCTTCCTCCAAATCAGTCACACTATGTGTGGGGGTCTTGGACTTTATGAGCTGCTTCCACTTGTCTTCTCCCTCATTCACCTCCAATACGTAGGCAGTGACATGACTTCCTCCGTCACTGACAGGTCTCTTCCAACCCAGGGTGCAGGAGTCTTTAGTGATGAGGTGTGGCTTGAAGTCCATCACTGGCCCAGGTTGTTCTGTAGCACGGATATCATATACAATTATTATTGATCAATGATGTCCACTTAAATGTATGTCATCAAGCAGGTCTTTGAAAACACACAAACTTATACTGTAAAAACTCTTACCTGAGGCCCTGACCATGCCTGCAGTCTCACAACCGTCTCCAATGCCATAAGCATTCTCAGCCAGAACTCTGAAACAGTAGGCTTGACCTGCCTCAAGATTGGTTATCCTGAAGGAGGACTTGGGGCTTTCTGCAGCAACACAAGTCCATGCCTTCCTCTCCGCTAAACGTTTCTCAACAACATAGCTCTTTACTGGGCTTCCTCCGTCAATCTGAGGGGCATCCCAGGAGATGCAGGCATGACTCCTGGAGGTCTCCTTTACAATCAGATTAAGGGGTGGTCCAGGTGAATCTGTAAAATAGACATTAGGTGAGATTCTGGATTATAGTAGCTTGATCTAGTGGTGGGTTTATCTCATAAATTCTGAAGCCACCGAAAAATCATACCTAGAACCTTCACAACAATAGTGTAAGACTTGGATCCACTGCTGTTCTCCAGTGCCAGAACATATTTTCCAGCGTCATATCTGTTTATATCTTCAATGTACAGGAAAGTATCCCATTCTGAGGTCTTGATCATATGTCCCTGTCTTTCCTTCAGGTTGGCATCCACCTTGGACCAGGTGACCTTGGGAGCAGGACGTCCCCTCAGAGGAACGTAAAGTCTCATGGTGACACCAGCACGGAGGACCAGTGCTTTGCGAAGATCGGCATCAAGCTCTGCCTCAGGAGCAACTAAGAAGCACAACACAAAATTGAAATCTCTCAACATTATGGATGACAAGGAGCACTTCTCAGGCCATTTTCTGGCCTTGCAGAGAAAAACAACGTACAATATTAGTGAATCATATTAAAATAATATGTTTAGCATTCATAACATACTTAAGATATCCTTAGGCGTGTGGTTGCCGGGGACGTCGCTGGGCTCACTGTAACCAATCTTGTTCACGGCTGTTACACGGAACTGGTACTCATAACTATCCATGAGACCCGTAACCAGTAACTTGGTTTCCTTGAGTTTCTGGGGAACGTTACACTTGTTCCAGTCTTCAGCCTCAACTCTCTTACACTCCACCAGGTAGCCAATGATTTCACAGCCCCCATCATAGGCGGGCTTTGTCCAGCTCAGGCTGATAGAGCTGTGGGTTGTGTCAACCACCTTGGGGAAGGCAGGGGGCCCAGGAGGGTCTGCATAGTTTCAAGACAAGAGTAACATTAAAATGTTGAATTATCTGAGGTAGATGATTAACTCTATTAACTTTACATTTTCGAATGAGAGCCGAAGTCATTATTCACTGGATTTTACTTACATACAGGATCCACCGCAAGGGCAGCGTTGGATGCATCACTGGGTTTTCCCAGACCGGCTTTGTTTATGGCAATGACTCTGAATTCATACTCTGAACCCTCTGTCAGACCACCAGCTTTGATAGTCCTGTCAATCGCTGGTTTGCGGTTAACCTTAGCCCAGGTAAGTTCAGTAGACTCACGCTTCTCCAGCATGTAACCCAATATAGTAGCACGACCATCATCAGCAGGAGCCTTCCAACTCACAGTCATGTGGTCCCTAGTGATATTGGTGATGACTGGAGGATCGCATGGTCCAGGGACATCTATATTTAAACACACATAAAGGAAGATTTTGTGTATTTTTTAATTACTTATTTAATTGTTATAACATTATTATATTGTATAATATATACAATATTATAACATTGTTTTAAATACGGATCAGTTGGAACCTACCATATGGGTTCTTGGACATGACAGGGTCAGTCATGATTGGGTCTCCAATGCCATACTGGTTCTCAGCACTGACACGGAACTGGTACTCATGACCTTCTATAAGTTTCTCTACGGTGCAGTCTGTGAGCTGGCCGTGGATGTTGGAGCTTACCAGGGCCCAGTTTGCTCTGCTAGTCTCTCGTTTCTCAACGATATAGTTGGTGATCTCTGACCCACCATCTGCCACTGGGGGTTCCCACCTCAGTTTGACACGGTCAGCAAACACCTTGCCGATCTTAATTGAGGCAGGAGGGCCTGGTTTGTCTGAGGAAAATTGATTGATTTGTTGTTACTAATTATAATACATAACACAATAGTCAGAAATATCAAGATGTTTTGTTCATTTAAATATAATCTTTCATCTACATATGGCATATGTTTACTAGTTTTACCTACCGAGAACTTTTAGCTTAATGCTTGCACACTTGGATCCGTTAATATTTTCAGCATGGATAGTGTAGTCTCCAGACTCCTTTCGGCTGACACAGAAAAGCTCCAGCAGGTGCACATGTCTCTTCTGGGTCCTCTTCATGCCCTCTACTATGGCCAGGGGGGCACCATCCCTCTGCCAGCTGACCTTGGGCGGAGGCTTACCAAACACCTCAGCATCCATACAGACGTTGGCTCCAGCTTTCACCACAATTAAGTTCTTCATGTTGATTCCAGTATCAACTCTAGGTGGAACTGAACAAACAAAACCAATAAAATGATATCACACTGTCCCATCACCACAAACATTCTAGTTTAATATTTGAATGTCAAAGTAAAAGGAGCATGCACAGTTCTAGAGAAAGAAAAATATAAATATACTTTTTTCAAAGCCCAAGATCATTTGGGAGTTTGTATGCCTTACCATTTTCAGCAAACACAGGGATGAGGTCTGAGAGTTCAGAGGATGAACTGATGTTGATGGCAGTCTTAGCAAATATTCTAAACTGGTACTGCATTCCTTCCTCCAGCCCTGTCACCACATAGTCCTCCTTCTGGACATTCTGGCAGTTGGCATTGCAGCGAGTCCATGTTTCCCCTGGGATTTTCATGAACTCAACGTAGTAGCCAATCAGCTTGCTGCCTCCATCATGTCTGGGACGACTCCAGACCAATGAGACTGAGTTATTGGTAACATCCATGGCCTCGGGCTTGCCAGGTGGATCTAAACAATAACAAAATATGGCTCTCAGTTGGCATCTGATAACTGCAACTTGTAGCATTTTTCATTAGTATTATATATTTTTTTACTAGTGTGGACTTACCAATTGCAGTTCTTGCGGTGATAAACTCTGACTGTTTGCAAGGTTTGCCCTGGCCAGCTTGGTTCAGAGCTGACACTCTGAAGGTGTACTCCAGACCCTCAATCAGGCCGAAGCAGGTGTACTCCAAAGAACGGATTAGTGACTCGTTAGCCTTCACCCACAGCAGGCTGTTCCTTTCCTTGCGCTCGATGCAGTAGCCGGTCAAGGGGCTGCCACCATCACTTGATGGCTTCTCCCAGTTCAAGATCACAAAGTCTTTGTTGATCTTTTTGATGTTGAGGTTCCTTGGCTCACTTGGAGGGTCTGGAATAGGAAAATGCAGTCAAATTAGCACCATAATCTCAATATAATGTGCATGTGCTTCCAGTTTTATGTCTTTGTGACATAATCTATTATAATTTATTTTATGACTCACCAAAGGAATATCTGGCGATCCACTTCTCTGAGTAGATAGGCTCAGAGATGCCAAACCTGTTCTCAGCACGGACTCTGAAGCCGTACTCCTTTCCAGGGGTGAGCTTGGTCACCCTGAAACTGGTCTTAGTGCAGGAAGCAGAAACAGTCAACCAGTCTCCTCTGGATACATCACACTTCTCTATAATGTAGTTGGTGATGTTGGTGCCACCATCCTCTGCAGGGGCGTTCCAAAGGAGGGTGCAGGCATCGATGTCGCACTCACTAATCTCAATAGGACCTTCAGGTGGCCCAGGAATGTCTGGTAGAGGGAATAGTATAACACAGTTCCTTAATAGGTATCATTTTAACAGTGAAGTTAAAGTACGGTTCAGTAATTCTCTGTTATTTGGAAATGTGCTTATTTGATCAGAACACCCTTAATTGTGATATGAGTGACAGCTTTTTAGATTAAACATACCCATGACGACCACTCTAAGGATCTGGTTGATCCTGGCTGTGCTGTTTTCAGCAGACAGACTGTAGTAACCACTGTCCCGTCTGGTGATATTCTTGATCATCATCATACAGGTGGTTGTGGTTTTTTGCACAGACAGGCGGTCAGATGTCAGCACATCCTCACTTCCTTGTTTCCATTTGCAGAATGGTGGAGGCTTTCCAGACACAATGGCTTCGATCACCATTTTTGTTCCTGCACGTGCTGTGACGATATCTGGCATGATGATCTTCGGGGGCACTAAAAACAATAAGAAAAAAAGTTTTAATTCAATCAACAGTTATGATTTTTTTTGTTACCCATTTTTTTTTTTCATTGTTATTCAGTGAACATTTTTAAAGGAAACAAGTTACTTACTCAGCTGTTCCTTGATCTCAAAGATTCCCTCAGCCTCTCTGGCAAGACTGACCCCAACTGAGTTTCTGGCTGCGACCCTGAATTTGTATTTGGTGCTTTCCTTCAGTCCAACCACCACAATTGTCATATCTTTGACCACAGAGTATGGTGTCCATTTATCTTCAGGCTGGCCGTCCTCTTGGTAGTCCACAACGTATCCATTAATCTTGGCTCCTCCATCTCTTAGAGGCTTCAGCCAGCCCAGAGTGGCACTGTTCTTGGTAATTTCCAACACATCCATCTTCTTGGGTGGGTCAGGCTCACCTGTAACAATCATAGGTGTGTGAAGCAAGAGAAAAAACGAAGAAAACTCAATGAAACTACAGGCTATTACTATGTGTTTAGTATTATTTGTTTGAGGGACAGAAGGTGACAACACCTCCTTCATTTTTGGGAATACAAGATATGATATAACACTTACTGATGGGATCAACTGCCAGATAAGACTTGGGAGAGTCTTGTGGAACGCCAATGCCATACTTATTCACAGCCATAACTCGGAAGTAGTATTCAATGCCTGGTGTGAGACTGGTGATTTTGAAACTTGTTTTCCTCAAGTCATTGATGATATTCGTCCATGTCTTCCTGTCAACTTCACGTTTCTCAACCATGTAATTCAGAATGGGGCTGCCACCATCATTATCAGGGGGTAACCACGCCAGTTGACAAGATGTCTTGGTGACATCAGTACCCTCCAGGCCTCCAACAGGACCAGGGGTATCTGTGTATTAGATTAGGTTTTGTCAATAAAGAATCCAACTAACAGCAAAAGAAAAGGAACACCTCCTCCATAGGTGAACAAATGAAATGTGCATTATTCCCTGTATATTTTATTACACTGTAAGGACTAAAACAAGTATTTAATTCACATCATTTATTGAAAAGCCTATTGCTTTTAGGAAACCAATTGATCAGAAACTTACCAAGTACTTTCACACGGACAAATACGGCCTTCTCCCCAGCAGAGTTAGACAGAGTCAGAGAGTATCTGCCAGAGTCCTCCCGTGTGCTCTCAGGGATGACAAGGAAGGACATGGTATCAATCTGGTCCACATGACCTCTTCTCACGACGTTGTCGACCCCAATCTTTTTCCAGGTCACCTTGGGGGAAGGTCTGCCTCTAATTGTGGCAAACAGTCTGATTGGACAGCCTGCCCTAACAGAGAAGCCCTTCCTCAGACTGGCATCTAGGTCAATTTCTGGGGCCTCTGCAGGTAAGAAACAGGAGGCGCAGGAATCAGATTAGTTTAAAATAATATACAATCATTCAAACATAACAATGGAGATTCTGCAAGATCAAATACAATCAGCTGAAACCATGTCTTACCCAGAACCTCCTTGGGAGAAGCAGCTTCTTTTAGCGTAGCAGGACGGCCCATACCGACCTGGTTCTGAGCAGAAACTCTGAACTCGTATTCCTGCTTTTCATCCAGACTCTGAATGGAAAACTCGGTAAGCACCAGCTGCCCACCAGTATTGCACTTCTTCCATCCTTCATCTGGCTTTTCAGGGTCAATTTCACTCTTGATTCTCATCTCAACCATGTAGCCAATGATGGGAGCTCCACCGTCGTACATAGGCTTGACCCAGCCCAAGGTAATGGATGTCCTTGTGCTGTCCGCAACCTTCAGACTGCCAGGAGGACCAGGGGGTTCTGGATTGAAAAAAGGGGAAACATTTTTTTAAGTACTATTTGTGTACCTATGAATAATGAATACAACATATACAGTGTTTCGAAAACATACCAATTGGATCTTTGGCTGCCACTGGTCTGCATGGTTTGCTTGGATCTCCCAGTCCGACCTCATTTTCTGCTTTGACACGGAACTGGTACTCATGATTAGGGATCAATTTGGTCACTTTCAAGCGTCTCTCAGAGATGGGACTCTTGGTAACTGGGACCCATTTAACTGCTCTCTTCTCCTTCCTCTCCAGGATGTAGCCTGTGATGGACTTGCCACCGTCATTCTCAGGAGGAGCCCAAACCACAGTCATCTCCTCCTTGCCAATCTTGGTGACCTCAGGTGCCTCTGGGGGACCAGGCCTGTTGAACTGAGTCCTGGCAGTGACGTTTTTGCTTTCAATAGCTGGACCAGTTCCCATCTTGTTCTCTGCTCTCACTCTGAAGATGTACTCGTTTCCTTCCACCAGGCGAGTGACGTTGCAGTAGTTGGTGACGACTGAGGCAGAGTAGGTGGACCAGACCATTCTCCTGGTCTCACATTTCTCCAGAATGTAGCTGTCGACCTCACATCCGCCGTCATCCTCTGGGGGATCCCAGACCACTCTGCACTTGTCTACAGAGATACCTGAAATCTTCAGATCCCTCACGGCTCCGGGGATGTCAAGAACATTGACAGAAGCATATGCGGTGAATGTTCCTGCAGAGTTGGTAGCAGTGGCCACATACTTTCCAGTATCTGAGCGCTTAGCTTTGATCATAAGGAATTTGGAGTAGTCTGTGCCAGTTTCTACGGTGATCCTGGGGTTGTCTCCTGTTGACCTGTCTTTCGCCCATTTCACTTCAGGCTGAGGCTTTCCTCTCAGGCCTGCTTCAAACCTGATGGAATCACCTGCCTTCACCACAAGAGTGCCAACCATCTTCATGTCAAGCACAGGTTTCTGAATATCTTCCTTAACGAGAACGTCTCCAGTCTTTACCCAGGCGCTCTCTCCACCCTCATTGCAAGTCTGCACTCTGAATTGATAAATCTGTTTTTCTGTGCATTTGTCAGCCATGAAAAATGTGCTAGTGAGAAGATCAGGGTTCAATTCTTCCCATTGTTCAGCATCTTTAGTCTTAAATTCCAGGTTGTATGAAATGTTAGGGCTACCTCCATCATAGTCTGGTTTTCTCCATTTCAGGAAAACATGGTTCTTTCCAATGTCAGTAATGTGGAAGTTCTCTGGCTCGCCAGGCTTCTCGATGGGGTCAATAGCGAGGATTGGTACTTTTGTTTCAGTGGTTGGTCCAAGGCCACATTTGTTCACAGCACAAACACGGAACAAATACTCGTGACCCTCCATAAGTTTGGCTTTAACCATGCGGTTTGAGCAATCTGAGGAGATCATGGCCCACAACCTCTGGCTGGGTTCACGACATTCAACAATGTAATTGGTGATTTCCGAGCCTCCATTGTCCTCAGGGTTATCCCAGTTTACCATGCAAGATGATTTGGTCACATATGTTAACTTTAGGTTCTTACAGTGCCCAGGCCTGTCCAGAACATTCACAGTGATTATAGCTTCGGCCTCACCACTATAGTTGTTGGCCCTCAGAATGTATTTGCCGTGGTCTCCCCTAGTTGCCTCCTTGATTTTCAGTTGAACAACAGGTAAATTGAGAATAACAGTTGTGCGCTTCTCCGTCTCCAGCACAGTCTCGCCCTTCTTCCAGGTGATCTCAGGGTCAGGTCTGGCTTTCACATAGCCAATAATGTTAATGTTGTGTCCGACACGGACAGTCAGACGGTCACGGCATGTAGCATCCATTTCAATCTCTGGAGGGATGAGAATATCCTGTGCAACAACGGATTCAGGGATGTCTCTTGACTCTCCATCTCCTATCATGTTGCAAGCCCTGACACGGAATCTATATTCTAGGCCCTCTTCCAGACCTTTCACTGTGTAGGCACACAGTTTAATGTTATCATCCTTGTTTACTTTCTCCCACTCAGGTGCACCAGCTTTCTGTATTTCAACAATGTAGCCCAGGATGGAACTGCCTCCGTCTTTGTTTGGCTTAATCCAAACCAGCTCTGCATTTGACTTGCTGTAGTCCTTGATTCTAGGGTTAACTGGAGGTCCAGGGACTGTGATTGGACGACATGGTTTGCATGGGTCTGAGGTAGGAGACGGTCCACTGTAACCAGTAATGTTTTCAGCGAAAACTCTGAACTCATATTCATTTCCCTCAAAGAGCCCCAGCACTCTGTATCTAAGATCCTTGCATGGAGTCTTGTTGACACGGATCCATTTTCCACCCTTGTGTCGACGCTCGATGATGTATCCACTGATGGGACTACCACCATCAAATAGTGGCATGGTCCAACCCACAGTCACAGCATCCTCTGCTATGTCTGATGTGTTTGGTTTGCCTGGATGTGCAGGTGCCTCAAACGAGTGTTGTGCAACAGTTGGTGCACTCTCAAGAGGTGCACCAATCCCTATCTTGTTTTCTGCACGGATACGCACCACATACTCAACTCCCTTCTGCAGACGGGTTATCTTAAGCTGGGTGGCTGTGCTGCCAGAGCTCACTCCTCCCCACGTCTCCTTCTTAGACTCTCTCTTCTCAACTATGTAATTTATGACAGGACTTCCACCATCATCCTTAGGTGGACGCCAGTCTATCTCCATGGAATCAGGGGTTACCTCCAGGATGTTAACTGGTCCAATGGGAGCAGCAGGCACATCCAAAACAGTCACATTCGGAGCCATGGTCTTGGTACCAGCTGGGTTGGACACAGTCAGGAGATAGATGCCAGTGTGGTTTCTAGTGCATTCATTGACACTCAGGACAGTGGAAAAGTTGTCAGTGTCAACCTTGATGTTTCCCTCTGTGGTGATCTCGGTTCCATCAATTGACCATTTGGCAGTGGGCACCGGAATACCTCTCATTATGGCTGGGAGTCTGATAGTGGTTCCTGCCTTCACAATAATGCCCTCAATAAGCTTTGCATCCATCTCAACAATAGGAGCCACTGTAAAAAATAGATATACACATTTTAGACACACAAAACAGTTATATGACATTTTAAAGTCCTGTTATGACTGTAAAAGCATATAACAGGACTAATTCATGAAATCACATGTGCTTTGAACAGTATGTCTTACCCAGTTTCTCCTGGCAGAGGACGGGTAGAGTGGTGTCAGGCCTGCTCAAGCCGACTGCATTTTCTGCTCTAACACGGAACCTGTAGGTCTTTGCTTCCTCTAAACCAGTCACATGACTCTCAGGGATGCTGACATTCTTGAAGATAATCCAGTCTCTCTCTCCTTCCTCTTGGTACTCAACCAGGAATCCTGAGATGTCGCTTCCACCATTGCGATCTGGCCAGTTCCAAACCAACCACACCTCTGTCTTGTCCACATCAACATGATGCAAGTCCTTTGGTGGTCCAGGTGGGACTGAGAAGACACAAACACAACATTGTTCAAGTTGGTTATGAAAATACAGAAGGGATATTACACTGGACATTTACCGTACAAGCCATTTTGGCCTTTATGCTCCGATACTCACAGAGAGGGTTCATGGCCTTGACAGCTTTGGTGGTTTCAATGTATTCACTCCGGCCAAACTGATTCTCAGCGGCCACACGGAAGAAATAGGAGGTGCCCTCCATCAGATGTTTGGCCATCATGCTGCGCTTCTTGGAGGAGGAGCAGACAGGCACCCATTGTGGGGCTGCTGCATCCTTCTTCTCCACCACAAAGTTGGTGATTCGAGCTCCCCCATTGTCTTCCGGGTCCTTCCAGGAAATGTAGGCAGAGTCGCTCCTCACCTCAGAGATCCTCAGGTGCTGGATAGGGCCAGGTTTGTCTAAAGGAGTGCAAATACATTTTTGTATTACATAATATAATTGTTATGCTTTATAATTGTAGGTCCAGATCTCCCTGGAATCTCTTTCTCATCGAGTCAGTCAGAGGCTTACCGAGGACAAGCACGGTGCAGGTGGCAGTCTTGGAGCCAGCTGCGTTTTCAACAGTTAGGGTGTAGTCACCACAGTCATCACGGTTGCAGTAACGCATCTGAAGCTTGGTTCCTGTCTGGTTGACCTCAATCTCAGCCCTGGTAGGCACATCTGCCTCGTTCTTCTTCCAGGTGACCTTGGGGAAGGGGATACCCTTGATGCCAGCAATCAGGCTGATGTGGGTTCCTGCCATGGCCTTGATCTCACGGGCCATACCAGCATCAAGCAGGAGCTCCGGGGGTTCTGCAAATTATGAGAATTTTCACACATACACTCCACAAGTGAATACCAAATACTATTATTACAGATACCATAAAAGAACCCATGTAATGATATAAATATAACAAACTAAATGACTTACCAAGCCTGTCCAGTGCTCTGACTGGCTCCTTGACGTATGCTGCTTCAGACTCTCCGGCTGCATTCACAGCCGTCACTCTGAAGCGGTACAGGGACCCATCTTCCAGGTTGATCACCTTGAACTTGGTCTCCTGGCAGGAATCTGGAGTTTGGTTTACTTTTTGCCAATCCTCATCCCCAGCTTTCTGGAACTCCACCAAGTAACCGAAGATCTTTCCCCTGCCGCAGTCCTTAGGAGGTTTCCAGGACAAAGAGACAGACTCCTTGGTATTGTCTATGGCCTCAACGAGCTCTGGTGGGCTTGGAATCACTGTGGAGTGATGAAACAATAGACTGTTTAGAATTTTCCAAACGGGAAAATTCCGTGTGAAATTAAGGTGTTTAAAATGTCACTTACCAATTGGATCTTTAGCGAAGATAGGTTTAGACGAAGGGCTAGGATCGCCAACTCCAACAACGTTTTCTGCCATGACACGGAACTCATATTCACATCCCGGGAGGAGGTCTGGCACCCAGTACTCTGGTGTGGGGAATATACGGTCCTTGCCAGCACGTATCCACCTAGTGGACATTGTCTCCTTCCTCTCAACGACATAGTTAGTGATGGGCTTGCCACCATCAACTGCAGGGGGGATCCAGGTCAGCAAGGCCGTGTCCTTGAAAATCTCCTTCACTACAGGCTGTGTAGGAGCATCTGGAACCTCTAAGATGGGGAAAATTGAAAGAAAACAAATGGGTATTTTGGTGGTTATAATAAAAAACTAAAATCAAATATCTCCCCATGTCCAGGAAATCTGCTAACTTACTGAAGACATCCTTAGCCTTTGTCTCAGCAGACAGCAGTGGGTTGCTGATGCCGTAAATGTTTTGAGCGCAGATCCTGATGATGTAATCTCGTCCCTCAATCAGCTTGGGAACCTTACAAGAGGTCCTGGTACATGATGATGTAACAGGCATCCACAGCTCTCTGTTGGTGTCTCTCTTCTCCACAATGTAGGTGGAGATAGGACAGCCGCCGTCATCCAGAGGAGGGTTCCAGGAAATCACCATGTAGTTCCTGTACACCTCGTCAAACACTACCGGGCCTTCCGGAGGCTGGGGCCGATCTGAGGAACCAAGGAAGGACTAATCAACCACCCATATCTCAAATGTAATGTTCATTCTCGAGTAATCCAGATTATAGAAAGTAGAGACCCGAATAGGCATATCAAATACCTGAACCCTGCCAGCTTTAGTGACTTACCAACAACTGTGACATTGCAGAATCCCTTGCGTGTTCCAGTGATGTTCTCCACAGCTACAGTGTATTTGCCACTGTGTTCACGCTTTGCCTTGCTGATGGTCAGGCTCAAGGTCCTTGTGGTGTTGGTGAGGGAGACGTCATCCTCAGCCTTTAGCTCCTCATCGTTCTTGGTCCAGGTGATGGTGGGTGCTGGCTTGCCTGTGTAACGACCCTGAAGAGTGCAAGCATCTCCAACACGCACAATAGTTTTGTCTCTGAAGTCAAGGTCCAGAGTTGGAGGTTCTGGTGAGGGACAAAGACATGGTCAATTGTTGTTGTGGATTTTCAATTCCAAAATATTTCACATTTATAATTGTAAGGATGTTTCAGTATAGTATAAAGGTAACACGGTTGTCCATTGCAACTTACCAATTTCGTCCTTGCAAGTGATGGGCTTGGTGCAGAAGGAGGGCTTGCCCTGACCAATTTGGTTCACTGCGCTAACGCGGAACTCATAGGTGGAGGCTTCCTTCAACCCCACGTGGGCGAACTTTCTGTCCATCAGCGGGTCCTCTGAAATGCGTGAAAAGTTGTCCTTTCCGATCAGACGAGCCTCCAGCACATAGCTGGTGACCTCAGAACCACCGTCGTACTTGGGCGGTCTCCAGGCAACGCTGATGGAGTCCTTCTTGATAGATGTGACTTCCAAATCCTCGGGACGCTCAGGGATGGCTGGTGAACAAACACAACATTGACACCATTGAAAAAATTATCCATATCAAATTTCACAGGATATACACCTATTGCATAATGGTTGAGGAACTCACAGATGGGATCTTTAATGAGGACCATTTTGTCTGTTTCGATGAAAGGACCCATTCCAATGATATTCTCAGCAGCAATTCTGAAAAAGTAGCCTTTTTGATCCAGCAGACCCTGGACCACAGCATTGTGGCGGGTGACAGTGTAGGAGACAGAGGTATAGCCCATACGGTCTGACTCTCTCTTCTCAATGATGTAGTTGGTGATGGCAGAGCCACCGTCGTCCGCGGGGGAACACCACGTCAGCTTGCAAGAGTCAGTGGTGAGATTTACTCCACAGAAGGGTAGACCCACTGGGCCAGGGACATCTAGGAGACAAATGGTATTGTGAGTTAAGTATAATTCAGCCAATTATTTATTACTGATCAACATACTTTCATTTTGTCTCGTGGTATTAAACATAAATATAAGATGATAGTTAAACTCTTCTTTCACACCTAACATTATCCTCATATGATACATCAAACATGAACTGTTTACATACTACACTCTATAAATAAAAAAATAAATAAAAATATATATATACTGTGTCCACTTACCCAACACTTCCACAATAACAGCCTTTTTCCTTTCGCCTCCTTCATTCTTTGCAGTCAGTGTGTAGATACCCTGGTGGTGTCTCCTGCAGTTCTTAATGACCAACGCAGAGCTGATAGATGTGGTCTCCACAGCTGCCTCTTTAGGCAGATCCGTGTCATCACGGTTCCAAGAGATCTCTGGTACCGGCTTGCCAGACACATAGGCAATGATACGAATCGTTCCACCAGCATGAACCACAATTTTCTCCTTTACTGTAGCGTCCAGGTCTACCTCTGGGGGAACTACATTAAAAGGAGATGGTAAGGAGGCTGGACTGTATATTTATACTATAGGTGACTAATGGAACATGTAATACTGTAAAGGTGATCTACACTTCTAAAATGTAGCAAAATGGTCGATTACCGTTTTTCTTTTACTTTTACTGTCACTTACTTGTTCTGTCTTTGACCTCAATGACTTCAGAAACATCTCCAGGATCACCAACTCCTGCAGCATTCACTGCTCTCACTCGGAACCGGTACAGCCCCAGCTCCTTCAGCCCACTCACCACAAACTTGGTTCCTCTGATCTCCTTATCTTTGGCCTAGAGTAGGAAAGACAGTCGGTCAGTTAAATGCGCAATTCAGTATTTCTGTGGACCACTTCCTGAGATTTGCATGAGTAATCAAATTACTGAACAATCGTTTAGAGATAGATAGTTTCAAAGGGTGTGTTTACCTTTTCCCACTCTTCTACTTCCACTTCTTTCTCCTCTCCATCATCCAACATTGCCTTAATCTCTTTTTCTTTCTCTCCCTCTTTCTTTTCTTCTTTGAACTCAACAAAGTAACCAGTGATCTTAGATCCACCATCAATCAGAGGTGGAATCCATTCCAGATCTACAGTGGACTTGGTCCAGTCTGTCACTTTGGGTGTGGGAGGTCCAGGGGGAGCTATAACCAGAATCAAAATGACAAAATGTCATGTCAGGGGGCCAAAAATCATCTTTCACACAATGATGAGAGAAAAAATAGTTTTTGTTAAGAATTATATCCTGTGCTATTCTCCCATTCATCAATCCATAAATGCCTAGATAATGCATCATGTACCAAGACAGCATACTGTATAAAGTAGCCTATATACACTGCATTTGACCTACCAATGGGGTCTCTGCAGAGGATAGGGTCAGAGGGCACACTGGGCAGGCCACATCCTGCTGCATTGATGGCAATGACTCTGAACTGGTAGAGTGCTCCTTCCAGAAGACCAGTGACTTCGTAGTTCACACCGAGAGGCGAGCTCCTGATTTGGTCACGGTTCACTCGGCTCCAGCGCTTGCTTGTGGTCTCTTTCTTTTCCAGCCAGAAGCCTGTCACCGACGATCCCCCGTCATACTCTGGCTCCTCCCAGTTGACGATCATGGACTCCAGGCATACGTCTGTGACAGTGGGTTTCTCACACTGGCCAGGGACAGCTGCACAGAGGGGAAGATTGGCAAATAAATAACTTGGTCTAATAAAGTAATTTATGTAAGACAAGATGTACACTCTGTGAACACATTTAACTTACTGAAAAGATTCCTGGCTTTCTCAGGCTCGCTCATCAGTGGAGGTCCAACTCCAAATTTGTTCTGAGCCATAATGCGGAACTCATATTCGTGTCCCTCTGTTAGCCTCTGGACGATGTAGGCACACTCTTTAGGGTCGTTAGAGACATGAACCCATGACTTCCTGCTCTCCTCACGCTTCTCAACAACATAGTTTGTTACTTTGGAGCCGCCGTCATCCTTGGGTGGGTTCCATGACAACCCAATCCTCTCTGCAAACACTTCAGTGAACTTGATAGGTCCAACAGGTTGTCCAGGCCGCCCTGCAAAAAAAATAATAAAATACAGACAATAGTTATAATGTAATCTTCATCAAAATAAATATATTAATATGTCATAAAATGACACTGTTTAGTCACCAGACACAGTAATATCATTATAATATCATAAACATTAGCTTAATTCTGAAAGCAGCATACTTACCAAGTACAGTGAGTTTAATATCCTTGCTGGCTGTGCCCAGGCTGTTGCTGGCAGTGATGGTGTAGAGGGAACTGTCATCTCTCTTTGACTGCTGTATCAGCAGTGTACACTTGTCGTTAGACACCAGCTTGTTGACGTGCTGATCATAGTGAACAGCAGCCTTCACCTCTGGCTTATCCAGGGCGGCCTTCTGCCAGGTTAGAGTTGGGAAAGGACAGCCCTGGATTTTGGCTACAAGGCTAACATCACAACCCTCCTCTCCGTCCAGGGCCTCTCTTAACTCGATGGATGGAGCGCCTAGAAAAATGGAGAACAAAAAAAGGTAAAAAGCCTGACACTGAAATGTATGAGCTTCTAATGTCAGATTCAAAAACTGTCACTTACATGTCTGGTCCTTGATGGCGAGTGGTCCAGCTGTGGCAGAGGGCCTGCTAAGGCCTGCCTCGTTCACAGCCTTGACTCTGAACTCATACTCGCCACCTTCCTTCAGGTCCTCTACAATGAAGGTAAGTTCCTCCACATTACGTTTGTTGCATTGTTTCCATGTTTCCTTCTCCTTGCCACTGGTGTCCCAGCTCAGGCGCTCGATGATGTAATGTTTGACAGGAGAACCACCATTGTTCTTGGGAGGAACCCAGGTCAGTGTCACGGTGTTCTTGGTCACAAGGTTGACCTTGACATGGGTTGGAGGGTCAGGGGGGTCTGAAATGAAAGACACATGGTTTCTTATTACTGATAAGCATTTAAGGCCAGATGTTGTTTGAAACAAGGCTGAGTGTTTATCTGATTGATTCACATCTGTGCGACTTACAGATGGGGTCTCTAGCCCTGGCAGGCTCAGTGGTCACAGTGTAGGGTCCAAAGCCCAGGCGGTTCTCAGCCCGCACGCGGAACAGGTAATCCTGTCCCTCCAGCAAGTCTGGCACCACAAAGGCCTGGCTGGCACACGCAGGGTTAACCGTGGTCCAGGCTTTGCTCGTCAAGGTCTTCTTCTCAATGAAGTAGCTCTTTATTCTCTCCCCACCATCGTTATCTGGCAGCTTCCAGATCAGCCTCATGGTTGCCCTGGCAATGTCTGTCACTCTCAGCGCCTTAGGAGGTCCAGGTACGTCTATACACAGGATGAAGAGATGTTTACATTTCTGTAACTGACTGACTGACTGACTGAAAAGAAGTGAAGAATCCTAATACAGTAAATCGTAGAAGGACGTACCAAGGACGTTGACAAAGACATTGACGTGTTTCTGTCCGGCTTTGTTTTTGGCTGTGATGGTGAACCTGCCAGAGTGGTTCCTCTTGCTCTCTGGGACAGTGATGACCGAGGTGGTGTCAGTAGACTCAACCTGAAAGAGAGGGAAGAAACTCATTAGTTGCGGAAATTAAACTACTAGAATAAGATCAATTTTGGATATGCTACAGTGGCTTAAGATGTTTATCCCTGATCTCACCTCTGCGTCCACAGGGAGTGTGTGGAGGCGATTCTTCTTGTGGGTCTTGGCTGGTCCATTAAACTCCCAGGTCACCTTAGGAACAGGTCGTCCCTTGATGACAGCTGGGATTTTGAAAGGAGCACCAGCCCGGATACATAGCAGGTCATGAGCGCTCACTTCCACAAAGATCTTAGGCTCCACTGAAAAAAAAATGATTAAAAAAGTCAGAATAAAACAATACCACAGTTCCATCTTGTCAAATATCCTCCTTACAGAAGATAAGAATGGAAATAAACATGGTTCTGCATCACTCTCAGTGCGCTGATGGTACAGTGCCCTCCAAAAGTATTGGAACAGTGAGGCCAATTCCTTTATTTTTGCTGTAGACTGAAAACATTTGGGCTTGACATCAAACGATGAATGTGAAACCAGAGATCAACGTTTCAGCTTTTATTTCCAGGTATTTACATCAGGATCTGATGCACAAATTAGAAAATATCACCTTTTTGTTCAAACCCACCCATTTGTCACGTGAGCAAAAGTATTGGAACATGTGACTGACAGGTGTGTTTTGTTGCCCAGGTGTGTCCTATTACATACATTATTCAATCAATAAATACCACTGAATGTCTACACTCAGGTTCAGATTGGGTAAGATAGGTTTTGTCTATGCAGACTGTATTCAGAGGTGAAAACAACATGAAAACCAGAGCGCTGTCTTTGGGTGAAAAACAATAAACAACAAAGCAATTGTGAGTCTTAGAGAAGATGAAAAATCAATCAGAGCCATTGCAGAAACATTGGCCATAGCCAGTACAACCATTTGGAATGTCCTGAAGAAGAAGAAAACTACTGGTGTACTAAGTAACAGACGTCGAACAGGTAGACCAAGGAAAACATCAGCAGTTGATGACAGAAACATTGTGAGAGCTGTAAAGAAAGACCCTAAAACAACTGTTAGTGAGATCAGCAACAACCTCCAGATGGCAGGAGTGAAGGTATCACTATCTACTGTTCGCAGAAGACTTCATGAACAAAAGTACAAGGGCTACACCAGAAGATGCAAACCACTCATCAGCAAGAAGAATAGGAAGGCCAGGCTGGAATTTGCCAAAAAGTACAGAGATGAACCTCAAAAATTCTGGGACAAAGTTTTATGGACTGATGAGACAAAGATTAACTTTTACCAAAGTGATGGAAAGGCTAAAGTTTGGAGAAAGAAAGGAACTGCTCATGATCCCAAACACACAAGCTCATCTGTGAAACACGGTGGAGGTAATGTCATGGCTTGGGCTTGCATGGCTTCTTCTGGGACGGGCTCATTAATCTTCATTGAGGATGTAACACATGATGGCAGCAGCAAAATGAACTCGGAAGTCTACAGAAACATTTTGTCTGCCAATTTAAGGAAAGATGCAACCAAACTGATTGGCAGAGCCTTCATCATGCAGCAAGATAACGACCCAAAACACACTGCCAAAACAACAAAGGAGTTCATCAGGGGCAAGAAATGGAAGGTATTAGACTGGCCAAGTCAATCTCCAGACTTAAACCCTATAGAGCATGCATTTTACCTGCTTAAGAGGAGACTGAAGGGAGGAACCCCACAAAACAAACAACAACTGAAAGAGGCTGCAGTGAAAGCCTGGGAAAGCATCAAAAAGGAAGAATGCAAAAGTTTGGTGACGTCAATGGGTCACAGACTTGCTGCAGTTATTGAAAGCAAAGGATTTGCAACTAAATATAAAGTCTTATTCACTTAAATATGTTTTAAGTATATCTGTTCCAATACTTTTGATCACATGACAAATGGGTGGATTCAAACAAAATGTGATATTTTCTTAGTTGTGCATCAGATCCTGATGTAAATACCTGGAAATAAAAGCTGAAACGTTGATCTCTGGTCTCACGTTCATTATTTGATGTCAAGCCCAAATGTTTTCAGTCTACAGCAAAAATAAAGGAATTCGCCTCACTGTTCCAATACTTTTGGAGGGCACTATATGTTAATTAACGAATCACTATTGCCAACATTTCCAAAACAGTTTTAAAGTAAGCCAGTGTGGCTTACCGTGAACTTCCTCCACCAGGATCTCAGTGGTCTTGGGGCTTGGATCTGACTCTCCGATGTCATTGACAGCAATGATTCTGAAGCGGTAGAGTTTCAGCTCCTTCAGGCCTGGCACAGTGAATTCTGTGGTGGGGTGTGGGTTTTCTGGGTCAGTGACTCTGGACCACTCTGATGTCCCCTCATCTTGAGCTTCAATAATGTAGCCCTTGATAGGGTTGCCTCCGTCCTTCTCAGGTGGAGTCCAGGACAGGGTCACACTGTGCTTATTCTTGTCTGCCACCACTGGAGCAGCCGGCATACCAGGAGGAGCTGAGGGACACAATATATGCCTGGTAAATACAAACAACATCCCTTAAAGGCACAATATAAGTCCTGTTCTGTTGCAATATCAGTAGGCCTTTTATAGAGATGTCCCCACTTACTTATAGGATCTACTGCGAAGGCCGAGTCCGAGGGTCCACTTGGGGGTCCAACACCGGAACAGTTGCAGGCCATGACACGGAACTCATACTCCAGGCCCTCATTTAGACGGGTCACCTGGAACTCCCAGCCCTTCAGGCCTCTCTTGGTCACAGGTGACTTATTGACACGAGCCCAGTAAGAGGAGCCCTTTTCCCTCTTCTCCAGCCAGTAGCCACTGATGAGAGAGCCTCCGTTGTCCAGAGGCGGTTCCCAGGTCACCACCATGGAGGTCTTGGAGTACTCTGCAATGGTGGGCTTTTCTGGGGGACCTGGCAGACCGAAGGGATCCTTGATCAGGACCTCCTCTGATTCACAGGCATCACTCTTCCCATAACGGTTCTCTGCTCTGACGCGGAACTGGTAGGTATTGCCTGTTATAAGGTTCCACACCTGTATGAAGAACATGATGACAGTTAATATTTATTAAAGATCCAGAGATTCGGGTCACATTTATAGACAAGTGAATCCAGAATTATAGACAATAATGAAAGATAACGAACCCCAAATCTTTTCTCTATGATGCTGTTTGTGACCTCCACCCAGTCAGAGTTCTCTTCTGGGTTCTCTGTGTTGATGTCCTTCCTCTCCACAATGTAGTTTGTCAGCTCACTGCCACCATTGTCCAATGGCGCCTCCCAGTGGAGGTAACAGGACTCAGTCCTGATGTTGGAGACTTCTAAGTTCCTAGGTGGCAGAGGGCGATCTGCAAACAACAGAGAACAATTATCATTAGCCTTCTGATAACCATACAGCTGTGGCCTAAGCAAGGGTCATTTTAACAATAAATATTTAAAAAAAGAAAACTTGAGTTACTCAACTCAAGTTTCACTAAATGCCAAAATAAAAAATATAGTACTCACCAAGCACCATGACGGTGATGGTATGACTAGCATTTCCCAAGCGATTGGAAGCTGTTATGGTATAGGTGCCCTTGTCCTTCCTGGCAGCAACAGGAATGCTGAGTTTGGTGTCAACCTTCATCCTGTTCACTTCCTTTGTCTCCATCAGAAGTGTCTCAGTGGGCTCCGCAATGATGACCTCATCCTTGAACCATTCCACCTTGGGTGGAGGGAGACCAGTGGCCTCAGCTGGGATCTCAATAGGCTCTCCCTTCTTAACTGTGATGTTGTCACCCTTGAAGACCTTCAACATTGTCACAACGGGGGCCACTAAAATGAGAAGAGAAACTCGGTGAGAAATCACAGTGCATGATGTTTAAAACTTAAACATGTCTTTGCCAGGTCCAAGACTTCATCAAATGCATCAAGATGTAAAGGACTTTGGAAACATGTGGCTGTCAATGACCAATTTCACTGCTAAATGACCTGTTTCCCAATAAACATATTTGAAACAAGATGTAAAGGGGTTTGACTTGACTGATACTTCTGTTGATACTCCTGTTTGTCCAAAGAGGACAGTCGAAAACAGATCAAGGTGTGTAGAGGACATACCTTCATCATCCTGAATCACAACCGTCATTGTAATGGAGGCCTCACTCTCTCCGATCAGGTTGACAGCCTTGGCTCGGAACTCATACAAAAGCAGCTCTTCGAGACCGTCTACTTCCATGGTGAGAGCAGTGCACATCTCTTTGTTACAAAGCTCGAATGCCGCAGCATCCTGCCTCTTCTTCTCAACCCAGTAGCCAATGATTGGACTGCCACCGTCATTACGGGGAGGTCTCCAGGCCAGACTGAGGGAGGACTTGGTTCTCTCGGTGTAGTGGAACCTCTCAGGGGCGGTTGGTGGACCTGTGGAAACAGGGTAACACCATTGCATCCAACTGTCCAGTCTTCCCGTACTATAACATGTAAAGATAATCGGGTCTGTAATAAATGGGCTGACATTGGCCTTACCTTGAGGATCAATTGCTTTAATTGGGCCCAGGTCCACAGGTGGTCCACAGCCAAACTTGTTCTTAGCAACAACACGGAACATGTAATCCTGTCCCTCAACGATGCCCACGATCTCACACTTAGATGAGGGGGTCTCAATTGGCTGCCTCCATGTGTGCATCTTTGCGTCCTTCCTCTCAATAATGAAACCAGTCACATCACTGCCACCATCGTCATCAGGGTCGGACCAATTCAACATCATCAATTTACGAGTCACAACAACTGGCTTCAGGTCCAGTACAGGCCCAGGCACATCTACGAAGAGAGGGGAGAATGTTTTAGCACATGAAAGATTAATACACGTTTTAATAAGAAATGGAGGTAGGTTTCCCAAGATACTCACCCATCACATCAACCCTGGTCCAGGCAGACTTTGTTCCACTGGGATTGGAGGCAGTAATCTGGTATTTGCCGACGTCCTTCCTCTGGACGTTCTTGATGCGGAGATGGCTTTCCTTTCCAACGTTCTCCACCTCAACGCGCTCTTTCTCTGGAGCTTCGTCATCTTTGGTCCATTTGATGTCTGGAGGAGGTCTGCCAGTCACATGGGCAGGCAGAGACAGTGTCTCTCCAGCTCTGATCACAACACCATTCTTCACTGTAAGGTCTAACTCCACCACTGGGATTTCTGCAAGACAAAACAATTTGTCAACCATCTGTCTTGGTTAAGACTGCATCCATATTCAGAACTGGACATCCAATCTGTGTTATCTGAGGTCGCCTGAGCCGAGTAGCCCACCTTGAGGGTCCCTGACGAAGACAGCCTCTGTCACCCCAGGTGTGCCCTCTCCAGCAGCATTACAGGCAATCACCCTGACAATGTACTTGGCGCCCTCTCGGACCCCAAAGACTGTAAAGGTTCGGTTCTTCCAGGGCCTCTCGGTGGAGCGGGACCAGTCCTTGGTCCCAGCCATCGTCTTGTCAACGTGGTAGCCCAGGATCTCCCCTCCACCATTGTAAGTAGGAGGATCCCATTCCACATCAATAGAAGACTCTGTGGTGTCAACCACTCTGGGGAAGGGTGGCCCAGGAGGCACTGTTGGGAAAAACAGAATTAGGATTCACACATGGGAAGGCTACCAGAATCTCTGTCAAGTTTCAGACCAAGTGACACATACAGAGTATATTGAGGTGTATGGGGTTAGGTTTGGATGCTAGAAGTTTGTCTGACTTACAGATTGGTTCCTGTGCCGTCTTGGGTTCCGAGGGGACGCTGAACTTCCCGGGGCCAGCCTGGTTCTCAGCAGCAACTCTAAAGATGTAGGTGAGACCCTCCAACAGACCTTCCACGTTGAGCTCCATGTCTTCTACGATGTTGCGGTTCACCCTGGTCCAGTGGCTGCTGTTGATTTCCCTCCTTTCCACCCAGTAACCCAGGATGGGGCTGCCGTTGTCCTTGGGTGGGGTCCAGGTCACCAGCATGGAGGTAGCAGTGATGTCCTCTATTTCAGGCTTCTCAGGAGCTTCGGGGGGATCTGAGGTAGATATTGTTCATTCACAATATTAAGCAGATGATTCCAAAAAATGACAAACACAAAACCACAAACACATTCTGGAATTGTATTCATTATGACGAGTAGAACGCATATCGAAATAACATTACCGAATGGATTCTTTGCGATGAGTGGCGCAGAGACGCAGGGTGGTCCGGCACCAAACTTGTTCTCGGCTGTGACGCGGAAGATGTACTCCTTCTTTTCAATCAGCTTTGTCACAAGGTACTTACACCCCCTAAGGGTTGAGGTCACAGTAACCCAGCCAATCTCCATCTTGGAGTTGTCTTTTTTCTCCAGGGTGTAGTTTAAGATCTCACTTCCACCATCATCAAGAGGGGGATTCCACTTGCAGATAACTGTGTTCTTTCTCACTTCCTCAAACCTGAAGTTGACAGCAGGTCCAGGTGTATCTAATGATGGATGGATGGCATTTTTTAATGATTGACAACTTTTTAGAACAATAATTTATTTTTATTTTGAATTGTAAATGTGTATACCCCAATAATACACAGCAGTATACAATAGTGGATATCTCACCTAGTACGTTGACTTCACAAGTGGCGGACGCCACACCATGATCATTCTCCACCTTGATGGTGTAGACACCATGGTCACCTCTTATTGTCTCCCTGACGATAGCACATGACTCTCCCCTTTTACGGTCATCAATGGTCAAACGCTCATTGAGGGTGGGGTAATCTGGCTCCTCAAATTCAAGAGCAGGCTGCTCCTCTTTTTTCTCCTCTTTTTTCTCCTCCTTCTTCTCCTCCTTCTTCTCCTCCTTCTTCTCCTCCTTTTTCTCCTCCGCCTTCTCCTCTTTTTTCTCTTCTTTCTTCTCCTCTTTACCCTCCTCTTTCTTCACCTCCTTTTCCTTGTCCTCCTTTTCTTTCTTTTCTTTCTCTGTATCTACCTTCTTGACGATGGGTTTCTCTGTTCTCTTCCTGAGGGCTTCAGGTCTGATGATTTTATCGTTCCACAGCCAGGTGACGGAAGGGGCTGGGGAGCCAGAGATACAGGCATCCAGGCGGATCTCACAACCTCTCTTGATATTCAGGCCAGACTGCAGATTACCACTCAGGAACACCTTGGGTGGTTCTGGGAGAATAAAACAAACACACCTTAGGAGAAAATACATGCATGCCATTGCACTTCAAGGTACAATAACTTTATAATATTACCTATTGCAGCTTTCAATTTCTAAATGGAGCTTTGTTTTGATTGAGGTAGATATATTTCAGATGTGTTGTAGATTGTACCGTCTGTATATTTGTTGGTGAAATGTATTCTTACCAACGGCGTCAGAGGCCTTCACCATGGGAGTGCTACGAGATGGGTCACTGACTCCAGCTGCGTTCTCTGCGATCACACGGAACTGGTACTGCTTGCCATCACGCAGACCCCTGACTGTGTACGACAGCACGGGGACCAGGAAGTCGTTACACCTCTCAAATTTATCTTCTCCCTTCATCATCTTCTCCAGGATGTAGCCCATGATCTTACAGCCTCCGTCATACATTGGAGGCTTCCATGTTAGAGTGATGGTCTTGGCAGTGGGGTTGTGTGTTTCAACGTCAACAGGTGGGTCAGGGCGTTCTGAGAAATCACAGAAAATGCGATCACAAAAAAAATACTAGTAACTTGCACAATTAGAGAATGATAGCAAAGAAAGTATCAAAGCGATAAATCGAGCAATAGGGACAAAGAAATATCTCCTTTACTCACGTTTCTGATCCTCTGCGATAACAGGGTTTTTCAGCTCAATACACTCTCCTCCACCAATCTTGTTGACAGCTTTGACCCGGAAGTAGTACTCTCCGTTGGGGATGAGGTCTTTCACGGGCCAGCTGACCTTGTTTTCTCCGGACATCATGTTGACGTAGGTCCTCCTGCCAGCTTCCCTGCGCTGTAGCACATAGTGGAGGATGGGGCTTCCTCCATCATAGTCTGGAGGGTCCCAGGACACCTTGCAGGAGTTCTTAGTGATGTCAGTGGCAATAATCTCTTTGCATGGAGCAGGAAGGCCTGTGAAACAGAAGTTCATTTATTTAAAGTTTAGCATTGCGGTGAGGAAAGAGTTAATATAAGATATATATACGATGGACCTGATGTAACTTTGTCAGTCACTTACCAATGACTTTAACATTCATGGTCCCACTGCAGGCTCCAAGATTGTTCTCCAAGGTGACCTTGTACTGGCCAGCATCAGCGTGCAGACAGCTATCAATCTCCATGTGGCAGGATGTGTACTCTGACCTGAACGTCAGTCTCTCATCAGCCTTCATCTCCTTGCCATCTTTGTGCCAAGTGATCTTGGGCTGGGGCACAGCTCTGAAGGGAACTGGCAGATGCATCTTCTCACCTTCCACAACCACCAGATCCAGGGTCTGGAACTCCAGAGTTGGGTTGCCTGAGAGAATAAAAGACACACGTCAGTATGCCACATGTGAATTACATAATGAGATTCATATTAACATGAACGCAGCAGATGATCATGAAATATTTCAGGTTTACTCACAGTCAGAGTCCTTGGCAAAGACATTCTCCGATATGTCAGAGGGCTCACTGACGCCAACAGAGTTGATGGCCCGGACCCTTATGACGTACTGTTTCTCTGGAACGATACCCTCTTCTACCCTGAACTTCATTTCTTTGACGGGTCTAGAGTTGACCCTCATCCACTTTTCGGTGCCAGCCTCGCACATCTCAATATGATAGCCAGAGATAGAGGCTCCGCCTGTCCTTTCAGGGGCCTTCCAGGCAATGGAAATGTAGTCTCGGCTGGCTCCAGTCACATGAAGCTCAATGGGAGGAGAGGGAGGTCCTGAGGTTTGAAAAGAGTGATACCGTTAATATCAACAAACGTGGCCAAGTGGGCTGCTTCACTGTGAATAGAACTTTCAATGGTAGTTTTATAAACTTCATTCATAAAAAGGCAATTTCTCAAAAACACACCTGTAGGATCTTCAACTGTAAGGATCTCAGTAGGTTCACTGGGATGTCCAGCACCAGCCTCATTCTCAGCCCGGATTTGGAATTGAACCTCAGTTCCCTCAATGACGTCAGTTACCCTGTACTTGCAGTCAGGTCCGGAGGTCTTACCACACTTCACCCAGCGTGTTCCCAGCTTCTCTTTCTTCTCAATGGAATACCTGATGGAGACATTATGCATCCCAAGCTTGTGTAAAGCAATGTTTTGATGCACACAAGTGAGACAATTATTACTTCATGTCCTAATCATTTGAATCCATCATACCTCAGTATGGGTCTTCCACCATCATTCTGTGGAGCCTCCCACTGAAGATCAACGTGTCTCTTGGACACACTCAGCACGGCCACATTATAGGGTGGCCCAGGAGTAGCTAGGGGAGAAGAATTGGTGCCATGCCTTTAAAACAGCTGCTTCTCCTGAATGTATACCTCTAAAGGCATTATCCTAAGTGTGCTGCTACGTAAAGATTATGAACTTACTGAAAGTGTCCTTAGCCAAAATGGAGTCCTCCATTTCACAGAATCCACTTTGTCCAACAGCGTTCTCAGCGGCCACACGGAATACGTACAGGGAGCCCTCGTTTAGAGGAGTCACCGTGTACTTGGTCTCCTTTACAGTGGTGTCTACTGCCTGCCAGCCTTTACGTCTGACATCCCTCTTCTCAATGACGTAGTTGGTGACAGGAGACCCTCCATCTCTTTCTGGGGCAGTCCACTTCAGCTCAGCGCTATTCCTGGTGATTGTTATCACCTCCAGCCAGCGAGGAGGAGTTGGTGGGTCTAGAAGGGTTATAAACAGGGTCATGTCAAGTCAACTAAAACAGGCATTGGGACCACACTGGACAGAATAATCTGGTCCAATATGATAATCGTGGATGCAGTGCGAGACTCAGCGTTTACTAAACTACCAAAGTGACACAGTAAAAGTAGGTGACTTACTGAGCCTCTCTTTGCAAAGTACGGGGTCGCTAGGCTCGCTAGGTTCACTTTCTCCAGCCGCATTGACAGCCTTGACCCGGAAGGAGTACTCCTGCTTCTCCATCAGGCTTTTTAGGAAGTGCTCCAGAATATTGATGTCTTCAGCAACACGGATCCAGTCCACCGTTCCACTCTTCAGCATTTCAATGATGTAGGACTCAATCTTAGCCCCTCCGTCATGCTCAGGCTTGGTCCACATCAAAAAGGCAGAGGTTTTGGCCACATCCTTGACCGTTGGCTTACCAGGAGCCCATGGAGGGTCTGGAAGACAGGAGAAGGTGGAAAAATGTAATATGTCATAATGTTATGTTTGTATTTATTGTTACATGCAAGTAAATATTAGTCTATTGAAGTTGCATGGATGTTTTACCAATTGGATCTTTGACTAGGATCAGATCTGTTTCCTTGCTAGGCTTTCCAGGTCCGGCCAGATTCTCAGCCAGGACTCTGAACTTGTACTTCTTCCTTGTAGGCAAGCCTTTCACTCTACAAAGTACGGGGGAAAAATAGAAAATGTCAGGATTGATCTGCTTCTAGAGCCCAATCGAACTTTCAAATGTACAAGTGTAGCTTGAAAAAGATTGGCATTATTTCTCAAACTACCATATATGTGCTTTTGTCAAACCTACCTGAAGGTAGTGTCCCTAATGGGAAGTTTGTTGCATCTCATCCATCTGTCAGTGTCAGGTTCCAACCTCTCCACCCAGTAGCCAGTGATGGGACTACCACCATCCTCCTCTGGCTCATACCAGGTGAGAGTCAGGGAGTCCTTGGCAATGTCCGAGGGCTCGAGCTTAGTGGGGGCCCCAGGAGTGTCTGGAACAAGATAGGTCACACACAGGTTAACACCAAAAACACATTTCTCAAACAAACTTATGATTTCTTATCATTGATGATTTATGTCATGTCATTTCTTATATTAGCCAGAGGACCTACCAAAGGCATATCTAGCGACGATTGGAGCATGTTCAGCTGCTGCACCAATTCCAAACTGATTCTCTGCAAACACCCTGAAAACATACTCCTTAAAGGCCACCAGGTTGATGGCCTTGTAGGTGGTCTGTTTGACAGTGGAAGAAAGCTTGTGCCAGATCTGGCTGTCTGCAGCTCGCCTCTCCACAATGTAGTTGGTGACCTTAGAGCCCCCGTCATCTCTGGGAGGGTTCCATGCAAGGAAGCAGGACTCATTGGTGATCTCAGAAATGTCAAAGGCAGCAGGAGGACCTGGCTTATCTGTTGAATGATGAACAACATTCGCTGATGACATATTTGCATTCTGCCATGGTGAAAAGATCACATAGAACATATGATTTTGATAGTGAAGTCGTTTTTAAAGTATCCTGTACCAAGAATATTGACATCCACAGTTGCAGCTGCACGGCCACTGCTGTTGACCGCTTCAATGATGTAGGTGGCTGTGTCCTCTCTCACTGTTTTGGCAACAGTCACCATAGAGTGACCAGGCTTGTCAACAATAGACACTCTGTCATCTGTCTTCAGGGCCAGGTCAGCCTTGGTCCATTTCACTTTAGGTACTGGCTTTCCAAGCACATCAGCTGGAAGCTCAATTTTAGCTCCAGCCTTCACAGTCAGTCCAGCAAGTAGCTTCACATCAAGCAGAATCTCTGGAGCCTCTGTAAAGCACAGTGAACCACAGTCAGATAAATGTACAGATAGCTATACACATTGGTCCATTTAACAAATAATGGGTTTTCAGTAGTCAGCCTACCTTTGGGGTCAACAGCCAGGATTTCATCTGTGGCCTTGCAGGGTCTGCTGGCTCCTAGTCTGTTCAAAGCTCTAACACGATAGGAATACCACTGTCCCTCAGTCAGACCAGTTACCTCCAACCTAGAGGATCAGTGGAAACAGAAGACATGTGTTTTAACACTTGGAGTAAAAAAAAAAACAACAAACAAAAACATACGAATTCTTCCATTGTTTTAAAATAAAGTTTACTTGTGTGACTTAAAAACGTCTAAAAGTCTGTACGTACTTGAGTTCTGGTACAAGATCGCCACAGGGCTCCCACTTGTCTGTGCCACGCTGGCATCTGTCTACGTTGTAGCCTCTGATACCAGTGCCACCATCATATTTAGGGGGCTCCCAGGTCAGGAAGATGCCATGAGCAGACTTGTCCCTCCATCTCAGGTTCTCAGGGGGGTCTGGCACAGCTAGGAATAAACAAGGAAAAGATGTATGAGCAAGATGCACACAAATCAACAAAAGCTGTCCGGAACTGATTAACAAGTTGATCTAATGGACAGGGTGTGTCCTTTTAAAGTGCTATGGTACATGAATACTTACTGGCGGGAGAGGAGACATTGACTGGCTCGTCAATGTAAGCAGGCTCTCCTGGACCACATTTATTGCAGGCAGTAACTCTGAAAAGATACTCCTTCCCCTCAACGACATCAGTCACAGTGAACTCTTGGTCCTGAACGCCAGTTATCACCTGGGAGACACATAAAATGACTTTATTAGAAGTCAGTGTGTTACAGGATTCAAGTCTGTTTAAATACATATCTTTATATTGAACTCTGAAGACTCTTTTTTCCCCTCCATACCTTCACCCAGGTCTTGCGGGACACATCACGCTTTTCTATCTGGTAGCCAGTCAGAGGGCTTCCTCCGTCATGCTCTGGTGCCTCCCACATCAGGTGCACGTGTTGTCTGGTAACTTCTGCAACCTTAAAGTCCTTGGGTGCACTTGGAGATGCTGAGTGGACAAATAAATTAGTTTATGAGGGAACAGAGGGAACAGCATTGCTGTTGGTCGAGTGGGAATTATTTGGGCACGGATCACTTACCGATAACAGTGACCTCGATATCTCCTGAGACGGAAGACACGTCGTTCTCCAGGTGCAGGGTGTATGTGCCCTTGTCTGGGCGCACACTGGGGGTGACTAGCAGTTCTGTGAAGGTACTCTTTGTAACCATGGATACACGATCCCCGGCAGTCATCTGCTTATCTCCAAAGGTCCACTTAGCAGTGGCAATGGGATATCCAGAGATAGGGACACGGATAGTGAGAGGGTGAGGAACGATGACCTCCAGGCCGTCCTTAAAGGCACCGAGATCAAAAGTGGGGGCAACTGGAATGAAGATGGGAAATAATTAGGTAAACACTTACCAATATTATGTGACCCAATTCATATAAAACCATTCATAAATCAATAGTATAGTTTGTAGTGGATCTCACAGTGGGGATCATCAGCCAGTAGAGGTCCAACAATGTTAGAGGAATCCGACATTCCAGCTGCGTTCTCAGCAAATACTCTGTAGTTGTACTTCAGACCATACTTCAGACCAGAGATCTATGCATAGAAAGAATATCATGGATTTTAATGACACAATATGTAGGTTAAACAGATCTCTAAGGCTAAAATGGGAGATCTACTGAATCCCTACCTTATAGCAAAGGTCCTGGCAGAGCCTAGCGTTGCATCTGAGCCACTTGTTTGTTCCATCCTCACACCTCTCAATGATATAGCCTGTGATCATGCTGCCTCCATTTTTCAGGGGAGTCTCCCAGGATAGCTGGACTGAGTTCTTGTTCTGTTCTGAATGGACCAGGTTCATAGGGGGGCTGGGCCTCTCTGTAGACAAACACCCAAACACAAATTGATTGTCATGTCACATATTGCATTTTGGTCACATTCAAAGTAACAAATAGATCTACAGTACAAAACACATTGAGATTTAGAATCAGAGACATACCGATGGGGTCCATGATTTTGACTGGGTTGGTGGCAGCGCTTGGCTTGCCAATTCCAGCTTTGTTCTCAGCTTTGACCCTGAAGATGTATTCTTTGTTCTCAATGACATCATTAAGGATGGCGCTGCGGTCCTCGGGTTTGGTGACCAGCGCGGCAGACCAATTCACAGACGTTCTATCACGAAGCTCGATGATGTAGGAGGTGATCTCTGATCCTCCATTAGACCGAGGAGGTTCCCAAGACACAGTTGCTCCAAATTTGCTAACATTTCCTACCTTCACATTCTGAGGTGCATCAGGAACGTCTATAATTCAAGAAAAGGCAATGACCTCTCAAGTTAATTACATTTTTGTAATGTTAAGTAGCTTACGTTACATTATTATTACATATTTTGCTCACCAAACTTATTCTTCGGTTGTACAGGTTTGTCTGTCTCTACATTGGGTCCACTGCCAACTCTGTTGCGAGCGCAGACACGGAACAGATACATGGAGTCCTTCTGGAGCCCAGTTACACAGTACTCTGGAGCTTCAGAGCGGTCTGTGGCCAGTGTCCAGGTCTTGCGCTTTACATCACGCCTTTCCACCACGTAAGCAATGATCTTGCTGCCACCATCGCTCTCCGGCTCATCCCAGGCCAGGCTGACCTCACCGTCTGCAGTGTCAACCACTTGCAGGTTTTTGACAGGGCCAGGAATGTCTGAGGATCACAATAGAGGAAGTTACTACACATAAAGCTGATGCAACTTTTACGAGATCCACATTTTGACACCCTCCCAGTTAGGTTGTTTCATAATCACCTGAGAGGTGTGTTCACTAAGAACTTACCAATGACACTGAGGTTGATGAACGCTTCTCCCTCTCCATGTTTGTTCTTGATGACCACCTTGTAGCGTCCCTCATCAGATTTCTTGGGGTCCTTCAGTCTGTACTCAGTTTTGTCTGTGGCTGTGTGAATGTTGTCCTTGGGCATGCTTAGAGTGTTGTACAGCCAGTCTGCCTCAGCTTTGGGATAGGCACTGTAAGGAACAGCCATCACAATGGGCTTTCCTGCGTCTGTCACAAAGCTCTGGTCGGTGGTCTTAATCTTTGGAATGGCTGAGGGATAACAGCACAACAGACATGAGGAACATGATTAAAAATGTATAATCAGTTAGGATTTACTTGAATGTTGATATTGTGTAGAAAACACTTAAATGTTCCTCAACCCAGTACTTCAACACTTCAAGCCATTTCAGCAGGAAACATGGCGATTAATCATATTAGAGTAAATGTGAAGGGTGAAGGGACATCATACCTGCCAGTTCCAGCTTGGCTTTGGCATCCTTGTCCTTGACGATGATTCTGTACTCTCCCTGGTCACGGGGTCTAATCTCACACACCTGCAGTCTGTGGACTTTTCCTTCACTCATCATCTGGTACTTGTCTCCCTGGACAATAGTCATGTTGTTCCTCAACCATTTGACCTCAACTTTGTCTTTGTTCAACTCAACTTCATAGACAACATCTGAACCTGGAGGCTCATACACATCCTTGGGTGGTCTAACAATCTCAACAGTCGTCTCTGGAATAAAGAATATCAAATTTAGCAAGAATTAGATTTGCGCAAAGAAATTCCCCCAAAACGTCAAGAATGTCATGGATTAAACAGGCTTGCCTTCAACGAAGAGCCTGGCCCTGGATCGTTTCTCGTCAACTCCACAAGCATATTCACACTCATCATCTGGTCTGCACTCCTTGATTTGCAGTTTGCAGATCTTTCCCTCCTTACTGAACTTATATCTAGGTAGAAAATGTGATATTTCAGTACATCCTCTCACATTGAGTTGAAACCCTGGATCCAATTGATGTAACCTTTAACTCTTAACTTACCTCGGCCCTTCTCTAATTTCACGTCCATTCCTGTACCATTTGACATCTGCTTTCTCCTTGGTGATCTTGCAGGTGAACTCAGCATCCTCAAACTCAGTGATGGTCTGGTCTTTGAGTTGTGTGGAAAAGTCTGTGGGTGCCTCACTGATGATAAGCTCAGCGGTGCATTTGTCATCACCGGCAACTGCGGTGTATTCACCCTCATCGGCCAGAGTACAGTCCTTGATGGTCAACGTGTGCTTGTCTTTGTCTACCCTGTACAGGATACGCTTGCTCATGGTAATCTCCTGGCCAGCCTTCATCCACTTGACAGTGACATTTGGTCTGTTCACCTTGCAGGAGAAGGTAATTGTCTTCTTCTCTTGTGTGTCAACATCTTCCAGAGGAGCAATAATTTTCAGACTCTCCTCTGTGGACAAACAGTAGATATGTTTCACAAAGGGATTAGTCATGAATTGACATGAAGACCATTTCCTAAATTAATTCAGCTATTCAGCCATTTAAAAAAAAAAAAAAACTGTCAATGTAATTACAAATAGATTATGCTTACCTTTGACAGTGAGTTTTGCAGAACTCTTAGCATGTTCATTACGCTGGTTTGTTAGTGTGATAGTGTAGTTAGCTTCATCTGTCTTTTGACCATCCTTGATCCTCAGAGAAAAGACATTGTCTTTCTGCACCATGACAAACTTGCTGCTCTCAAACATAGTCTCGTCATTTTTCAACCACTTGGCTTTGGCTCCTTCTGTGTTCACTTCGCAATTCAAGACAATCTCTTGTCCTTCTTTTGCTTCTGTGTCTTTGAGGGGTGTAATGATCCTAAGTTTCTCTGTAAGAATGCATGTCAAAGAAAAGTTACAAGTTATACATCCTTTTTCAAGGTTACACTTAAACAAACAAGATAGAAAATGTTTTATTAAAACTCAAAAGGACAATAGTATGAATCACAAACCGAGAACAAACAGGTCAGCTGTAGCTCTGGTGGTACCAATCATCACAGCGTAGCCTCCCTCATCCTTCGGTTCACAGTTTTTCACAACCAGAGTTCTTCTCTTTCCATCAGAGATCATCTGGTACTTATCACCAGCTTCTAGCTGCTTGTTATCCTTCAGCCATTTGACTTCAAAGGTGTCCTTGGAGACCGAGCAGACAAACTCAGCCTTTTCTCCTTCAACCACCTCCTGATTCTGAGGTTTGGCAATGAACTCGGCAGCAAGTTCTAAAGGAATTGAAACAAGAAGCATGGATTTAGTTCAGGTTTTAGTGTATACCTCACTTGCCTCTTAGTAGGAGCACATACATTTAGGTTTTATGCTATTTAATAATGTTTCATAGGCTTTGCAATGCTCCTAGCAAATTGAAGTACAGCAGTACATGTCCTGCATTATAACTGTCTTACCATTGATTTTCAGTGTAGCAGACGTTTTAGCGTTGCTCAGTCTGCAGTTGTACTCTCCAGCATCGTCCATTTTGAGATCCTGGATGATAAGAATTCTCTTCTTTCCATCCACAATCTGGTCATATCTTCCTCCCTCAGGCAGCTCCTGGTCACCCTTGTACCAGGTCACTTCAGCACTGGGCTTTGATACTTCACAGATCATTTTCACGCTGTCTGTCTCTGTTCCTTCCACGTTAGACAGGTTCTTTGAGAACCTAGCCTCCTCCTCTGCAAGGAGAATAGGTTGTAGTCAATGGAGAGTTCCAAGGTAGCAATATGAGTATTTTACCAATGACTGTCAGCTAGTCTTACCGACAACTGTCAGCATGCCAGAGGATTTGGAGGTCTTTGCATCGCATTCATACTCAGCTTCATCATCAAAGACTGACTTGTTGATGATGAGGATATGTTGGCGACCTGTTGCAATTATTTCATACTTTTTCCCTTTTCTGATTTCACTGCCATCCTTAAACCAGCGAACCTGTTTCAAAACAAAAGGCCAGACAAAAATTCCACAAATGTACGTACCGTAAATTGATGTTGTATTACCTCTGTGTACTCTAAATCATGTGCACATATCAATTTACCTTGGCATTTTCACGTGAAACTTCACATTCAAATCTCGCAGATTCCTTCTCTTTGACCTCAACATCATGGAGTGGCTTACTGAACTCAACATTTGGAGCTGTGAAGACAATGTCACAGTTTTAATACATCATCCATGTTGCTTTTATTTAATCAGTGTTCAAAATCTTATATAGTGTATTTATACTTTAGCTTCTTGTACTCACGTTCAACATTCAGGAAAGCAGATGTTTTGAATTCCCCTGCGTCACAGGAATATGTCTTAGAATCATCAAGTGTGCAGCCTTGAATGATCAGTTTTCTCTTGCGGCCATCAGCAAGCATTTCATGTTTCTTAGTTTTGCGGATCTCCTGTCCATCTCTGAGCCATTTAACTTCAGCCTTTTCTCTGGAAACTTCACATTCCAGAGTAGCAGTGGCCTCCTCTTCTACAGTCTGGTCCTCCAGAGGTTTGGTGAACTCAACTGGTGGCTCTGTTTAACAACACAGGTATCAATGACTCGTACACAACTAAAACGCCCAAAGGTGTTTTGTCACAAGGCATGCTGTAATCATGAGGAAGCATGAGTAACATCATTGCGATTAACACATCTGTATCTTTCCATCATGATTGTCAGTTAATTAAGCTGAAACCTTAAAACTATTTGACACAATATTTAATAATAGTAATCAATTAGCAGTTATTATAAAGCCATCATTTGAACCACTGAATTGAGCACTTAGTTTCACAGTTTTGTATAAATAGCAGCAGCACAGCACCCAGAACCTACCGTTTACAATCAGTTTGCCCTGTGTCTGGAAATCTTTAGCAGTGAGTTGTACCTCACCAGCCTCTGTCATCTTCACATCTCTGAGAGTCAGAGTGTGAGTTCTGCCCTCAGACCTGAAGACCACCTGTGCAGATCAAGAAGATTGATAAATCAGGAAGCCATGACAGCCAGAGTGGTGTCAGGGCTATATACTCCATCTAATGAACACAGGCAGCTGGTGACAAGAGACCAATTTAACTCCCTGCCACCCGACTCCTCTCTCCTCAAAGAGTAGGTGGTGTAGCCCTCCACAAGATGTTTTCTTTAAATTGTTAAAAACTCTACGAGGCCTTCATGTAACTAATGCTGTTGCAATTGAAATAAGCATTGACACGTATCCCCATTGGGACCAGTCGTTGATCCTGTGGATGGATAGTGTTGCTAATAAGCTAGAAGGCTACAAGATGACATAACCAATGAGTACATACAGTACGTTATTTGACAGGCAGTGTTTTTAGCTTTGTTGAATATGTTTTGTCCATCTATATAAATTGCCACTTATAGAAAGCACACATCAGTGTCCAATTCATTTAATCTCCTATTGTATTAAATAATTTGAAATAATATTAAAATGATCAAAAACCTTTCCAGGTAATGGAACTGATGCTAACACGATTACTTATCATGGATTTTAATTTAATAATAATTAAACTGGCAATTCTGTCACAGGATTCCTTATGCAAGACCATGTAGCTGCAGGTAATAAAACACCTTGCGCAACACCATAAACCAAGCACCTACTGTAACAGCCATTTCAGATGACTAGGAATTCAATAAATAATCAAACTTTATGGAGGGCCTAGCATCCCTATTACGATTTCAGCGGGAAAAAGGTGTTACATACAACATGTTCTTATGTAAAATTAAAACTGTCAAATAGCAATAGCCCCTCTTGCCACCTGCCATAGGACTCACACACTTGAAGCAGTTAAAAATAACCAGAAGAACGCTTGCAGGGCAGAAAAGCCTTCAGCGTTATCTCAAAACCCAGATCAAATGCTCTACTGGAATTCTGATCTCTACAGGCCCTTATATGAAGAAAACGTGTACTGGAGTTGTCTAATACATCTAAAAAGTGTCAATATGCACAACATTCACAATACAAAACATTAATAAGCAATGACAGTCAGGCCATAAAGCATTAGAATCAAACAACAATCCCAGTGTAAATAAATTATAAATAAAATATAGAACTATGTTAAAGTTTGTATTTCAGGTACGGGTATATGCCATGAAATCCAGGAAGTAAAATATTTGATCAGCTTTGTTGACAGTTGCATTATAATTCATTTGAATAATAATGGGAAGTTGGCATGAAGCACTTGTCATAAGGGAGCATCAGTGTTGTGATGTAAATAACCAAGGTAGTGTTTTAAACTTACTCTGTCACTTGGTTCCAACTTTGTACCCCCAAGGAACCATTCCACGGCAATGCCTTCATATGACAGTTCACAGTCGAATGTTGCAGTCTCCCCAGCAGTAACAGTAACATCCTTGAGAGGCCTCAATAGGCCGATCACCCGTGCTTTAGATTGAGGAGAAGACATGATTAGTCACCCCCAAATCCCAATGGAAGGTAAATCCTCAATGGCTAATCCTCATTTTTGGCTGAGCTGACGGCAGGCCACTGAAGCCTATGAGCCCTCAGGACAACTGTGGACTAGAGCTCTGGGACTTGCTGTTGGGGGGGCTAACTCATTTGCATACCAAGTTTCCTTGAGATGTATATGGTCTGCAGAAAACCTTTGGAGGGAGGTATGTTGTAGCTCTGCCAATCACTAGCCGTTCACTCTAGATAAGGTATGTGCCTTCTAAAATAGCCACAACACCTGATTGGCCATGAGCCCACCCCTGCCAAACCAACCAGGCTGAGCAATCTGTCCCTGTCAATCAACACGATGGAATTCCAGGAAAAGGAGAATGTCAAGTTGCATGTTACCCAACAAAAAAAAATGCTTGTATCATTGCAGCTGGTTGCATGTCGTAACAGCAGCGATGGTTTTGTTTCACATACAGTTGTTGGAACACTGAAAGTGTGACTGGATTAACAAGCCACAACAATTTTGACACATGTCTTTAGATATATTTGACACATGTCTTTAGACACATTTTTTTATGGGCTGTTAAATGAGGCAACTGTCGCGATTAACTAGCTGATTTATTAATCAGCCAACAGTTCATATATCAAAACACACATTAACAAATGTACTGCTCATAACCCCTCATAAATGTACCGTGTCGCCAAGAGTGGTTTATCTACACTGATAACTTACAGCATCCATAAAATATGTTATGTGTGACTGTGTGTTACATTTAATCTCACCTTTAACTCTGAGCTGAGCACTGGATTTAGCATTGGCTGCCTGAAAATCAACTCCTCCTGCCTGATCCTTACGAACGTTGTACAGGATCAGAATGTGCTTTGTTCCCTCCTCCTTTTTCTCACAGTCCTGGAGAAGGATGCAAACAATTTAACTTTGCTTTGTGTTTCTTTTGACGTTTTAAATACATTTATTTCCTTTAATTCAACCTTTTGGCACTGTAATAATCTTACAGGAGACTGGTGAAGAGTTTCTCCTTTGAGCTTCCAGTGACCATGCACATCCTCCTCAGAGATCTCTGTCTCAAAGCGAGCAGTCTCAGTCTCTGTCACTTCCACACTGTACAGGGGACGGACTATCTTGATGTCACGCTCTGCAGAGAAAAAAACATCAACAGTTAGCGAAATATAAGAATTTATGTTATTATTCTAAAAGTGTGTGTGTCAAGTTATTTTACCCTCAATATTCAGCCTGGCAGTGGTTTTGTCAGTTCCACAGTCACATGAGTATTCTCCAATGTTGCCTTTCTCTGCTTTCTTAACAGTAAGAAAACGCCCCTTTCCATCAGCTTTGATTAACACATTTTTGGAGGGAACAATTTCCTGTCCGTCTTTGAACCATCTCACTTGAGCGGAGGCCTTGCTCAGTTCACAAACCAGTGTCACTTCATCCTTCTCTACTGCAGTGTAGTCTTGCAACTTGGTTGTGAAATAGGCCTCTCCCTCTGTTAAAGAACATACATACATACATCATAATGACCTTTGTGTAATTTCATAATCAAAGAATTCCAGCCATTGTATTTCTTGGGATCCACAGTAGTAAACTGTTCACCAACCTAGAACAGTCAGCATGGCCTCTGATGTCTTTCCCATGGCCTCCACTTTTATCAAAGAAGTATCATCAATGGACACTTCCTTGAAGGCCAGGGTGTGGAACTTGCCATCATCTGACATGTGCACCACTTTGCTGGGATGCAAACGCACATCGTTCTTGTACCAAGTGACCTGGATCTTGTCGTGTGAAAGTTCAATACTGAACTCGGCTGTCTCACGCTCCTTCACTGTGACATCCTTAATGGGTTTGACAAACTCAAGGCGAATACCTAGAAAAAAAGGTTTCACATGTAACACAATCTTCACTGGCATATTCAACCTTTAAAAAGGTTTATATTACTTGTTTAAATATACAGTATATTTATATATACAAAACATATAAATTGTGGGATACCTTGGATGATTAGTTTTCCAGTTGTTCTCTTGTCCTCTGCCTCAAACACATACTTGGCTTCATCATCATAGGCAGAAGATTTTACCACCATTGTGAACCTTTTTCCATCTTTTGTAATCTCATACTTGTCATCAGACTGTAGTTCCTGAGTTCCCTTGAGCCAACGGAAGGTCTTGGGTTCCCTTGACACCTCACACTCAAACCTTGCCTCGTCCTTCTCATACACGTTAACGTCGCTCAGCGGGATAACAAAGGTAATTGGAAGCTCTGTAATTTACAAGCGAAAACATTTGCATAACACTTTGCCCAAAAGTAGAATGCTGTAGATGTATTTACTAAATGCGGGAGAAACTCACCTTTAACTTTTAGGTTAGCAGAACACTTAGCATTAGCCCCCTGGTATCCCACTTCACCTGTCTGGGATACCTTGCAGTTGTACAAAGTCAAAGTGTGCTTTGCACCATCCTCAATCATTTCGACATCCTGTAAAAAGTTATACAAAACAATTAAGGTTAACAATGTTGTTAACCATGCCCTCTATTTACAAATTGTTAAATGGTTGACATTTTTGGAACCGAAACGTACAGGAGAGGTAGTAAGGGGTTCTCCATTTAACTTCCACTGGCCATGGATATCATCTTCAGAAATCTCCACTTCAAAACGAGCCGTCTCACCGTCAAAGAGCTCAACACCATACATGGGGCGAACCACCTTAATATCGCGAGCTGAAATTTGCATAGGCAATATTTGAAAATAGACAGGGTGAGACAGATAGAATTCACCCAAAGTATATGTTGATATTGGCAGCATTTAAATGAAAAACGAAAAGCTAACAATGAATTTATCAAGGTTAAACTGCTTCAGTGATTAAAGCAAATCAATTTGTAATTGTTTGTTATGGTATCATGTTCAAGTTTATAATCTACGATTCCGAATTTAAGTAGCAAGCAATGTGAATGTGAAAGCTGGCTAGTAATCTGGTGTGTGCAGTTTGTTGGACACACTGACCCATCGACTAGTAACATAAATGGGGTACGTTTCTACAAAAAACATCTACTGTAGGCTACCAACAACAGGCATGGCACGCTATCCCAACATTGGCTTGCATTGGTGTTGGTTGGTATGGTGGATATGTTGGAGTAGTGTGCATGCACATTAATACTTGTTGACTGTACCTTCAATATTGACATTGGCCATGGTCTTGTCAGTTCCACAGTCACATACATATTGCCCTTTATCTTTTTCCTCCACTTTCTTAATGGACAGGACTCTGCGTTTCCCTTCAGCCTTTATGGTCACCATCTTGGAAGCTTTGATCTCCGTCTCTTTGTGGTACCACATCACAGGGACGTCTTTGCTGAGTTCACAGTCCAGAGTGACCTCGTCTTTCTCCACAGCGGTATAGTCCTGCAACTTCACTATGAAGTATGCATCACCCTCTGAAAAATATTACATTGGTTTTATTGACTAGATGTAAGTACACTTACACACAAAACAGGACTTAAACTACTGTATCCCTATGTGGCAATGTACAGAAGAACAATGCATACAAATATGCTGTTCAAAACCAATATAGAATAATGTTGTAGAACATAACAAAAATAAGAAATTGCAGTTGTTACCTATCACCGTCAAGTTTGCCATTGAGGGAAATCCTTTAGCCTCTGCCTTAATCTGGCATGTATCATCTAGTGTCAACTCCCTCATTATTAATATGTGTTTCTTTCCATCAACTTGGGTGACAATGGTTCTGCTTGGATGCAGTTTTATTTCATTTCTGTACCATGTCACTGGTACATTCTCATGAGAAAGCTCAACATCAAACTGAGCAGTTTGACCTTCCTTCACAGTTTGGTCCTTTAGTGGTGAGACAAATTTAAGCCTCATACCTATGTATTAGTAGGGCATGTAGACTTCCAGTTAGGAAATAGAAAAAACAACCAACCATGGCATACCACGTCGGAGAGATAATCAAGCGGTCAATTACTTGTGATGATCGGATGATTTTGAAAGCCACAAACTTACCCTCGACAGTGAGCTTAGCTGTTGAACTTTTGCCCAAAACTTCAATAGTATATTGTGCCTCATCATCAAATTCACAGTTGTTAATGACCAACATATGTTTTTTCCCATCATCAATTATCTCATATTTTTGATCTTGTGAAATGATGTCAGAACCCCTTAGCCACATGACCTTTGGCACATCCCTTGTGATGGCACACTGAAATTTAGCCTGTTTCTTTTCAGGTACAGACACGTCCTCCAAGGGGACTGTGAAGTCCATTTCGATTTCTGGGAGGTATGAATAATTATTAAAAATCTATAGATTTTTTTTTCTTGAATTGAGGATGATACCAAACATGAATATCCTTAGCAGTTTCCAAACAAAAATGTATGTGATAAAGTTTGTATTGTATGTAGATTACTGCAGCAAAGAAGCTCAGAACATAGCAATGTGGTAATCTCTTCTTAAATTGCTTACCTTTTACTGTGAGCATAGCGCTGGTGATGGCATTCAGAGCCTGATATGATACTTCACCGGACTGATCAACTTCCACATTTTTCAGAGTGAGGAAACGTTTCATGCCCTCAGCTTTAATGTCACAAGTCTGAAAAATGATAGATTTGTTTTTAAACCAGAGTGATACTTCTGTCCATGTCAAGAACATTCTGCCCTTATATTCCTTTTTTTATTATTATTAACAAGACAAAATTGTGCATCTGACTTTGAGGTTATTTACAGGAACACAAAAAGGCTAAATTGCATTTTAAATGTCTTACTGGTGATCTGGTCAGGATTTGCCCTTTAAGTTTCCATTCTCCGGCCACATCCTCTTCAGATATCTCAGTTTCAAAGGACGCGTTTTCTTTCTCAACCACCTCAATGCTGGAGAGAGGCTTCAGGATCTCAGCCTCACGTTCTGAAAAAAGTTGTTTAATTACTTATAGTCCTAAATATGTATTTCAATATTTTTGTGTCAGAAATAATTGCCAGGTTTTGTTCTTCTGGAAATGTGTGCAAGTGCAATATACCTCCAAGTGTTAGTTTAGCAGCATATCTACGTCCTTCAACTTCCATGGCATATTCTCCTACATCATCAGGCTGTGAGTTCTTGATGGTAAGAGTCACTTCTTTTCCGTCTTTCTTGACCTCTGTTTTGTCAGTGGGATCATTGGAAATCTCTTGATCCCCTTTGAACCACTTCCAGTTGGGTGTGTCTTTGAAGAGTTCACACTTGAATGTGGCTGTGGCCTTAGGTTTCACATGCTGGTCTCTCAGTGGTTTCACCAACCAGTCTCTGATGATTTCTGTACACAAAATCATTATATAATGCAACACAAATTAAGTGGTGTGTTTATAAAGCATGTGAATACCTATTTAGGTTTATGTATATATATTAGACCTCTACTTACCGATTACTTTGACTTCAGTTTCTGTCTTGATGTCCTCGCACTCACATGTGTAGTTACCAGCATCTTCTTCCCCTGAGTCTTGGAGTGTAATTGCATGTTGCATTCCAATGACATTGATGGCCAACTTCCCTGCGATTTTCTTGAGGGGCTGACCGTTCTTCTTCCATACAACATCTCTCTCTTTGTTCAACTCACAGGTCAGGTATAGAGGCTGTCCCTTAAGGACTGAAGTCTCTTCTTCCAAGGTCTTAATGAACTTCACAGGCAGCTCTACCCAAAGGCAATTACAATAAGGATGTTATCAGATTAACAAAGGCAAAAGTATGATATTTTCTCATGGCTATTCATACATATATACCACATATGTCACTATAGTAATTTAATGCTTACCCTCAACAATGAGTTTGGCTGTACATGTAATTTCTTTGCCGGCATTCTTGGCGATACAAGTATATTCGCCAGTGTCAGAGAGTTGAACATCAATGATGTTCAGTTTGCGATCTTTGCCATCAGAGGTGAATTTGTGCTTTGGGCTCTCTCTTAGGTTGCTTCCATCTTTCATCCATGTTGTTATTGCAGTTGAGGGTGAAACCTCACACTCAAACACAGCTGCTGAGCCAATAGATTCAGCTTCCTTTAACACTATGTCCTGGAGTTTTTTAATGAACTTAAGGGGAACAGCTTTGAGCTTGAATCCTCCGAAGGGTTCCTCTGGTGGTTTGTCTCCACCAGGTCTCATTCCTCTTCCCCTGCCTCCTTCTCCAGGGGATGGAGTCTGCTTGGCTAAAATTATGATAAAATAGCATACATTTACTCCACTCGGTTAGTTTTTTTGATGTAATATATCGTGGACAAATCTTTACAGGACAAATATGACACAATGAAGGGTATTCTGTTACAGATATTGCAACAAACTTATATTAACTGAAATATTCTTAATAAAATATAAAAATACCTCAGTATTAGTGTGGTGAATGAATTTAGGACTTGATTTGACTTTATTAAAACATGCTTTCATTAAAAAAGTTAATTTGAAAGTTTGAAAAGTCCCTTAGAAATAGGAACACATGTCATTGTTTCACATGTTTAGAGTTTACAAGAAATTGCATGTCTGTCATACAGATATGCAAAGAGAAAAACCTATAATAAAACTTGAAAATCTCTCTCCTTCAACATATTTTCAAAGACTTTGAAAAAAGATAAGTTCCACCAGCATCCTAACAAGATGCCAGTCTTACCTTTTAGACCTCTACCTCTACCCCTCCCTGCTGCTTCTTCAGCGGGTTTTCCATCTGAATGAAACATTGTAAATTAGTATCTGGTATGTTCATATGACAGAGTTCTGAGAGTTGAAAGATAATAAAATATTAAGGAAGGTGTTCAGAACATGACATGATATGGAGAACATATACAAAACAGACTAGTGAAGAATTACAGCATGGAGTAAAATGTTGCACTTTTTATGGTTTGACAAACAGATAACAAAGATGTCAAAATGAGAATCAACAATAAGATCACAAACAAAAGATGACAATTAACAAAAAGACAACAAACGTTACAAACACAAAACTGAATGAAAGGGACATTACGTAAAGACAAATTCTGGTAACATGAACACTCCAAACATGAAGACGTTAAGATGAAAATGAATGGAGAATGGAGATTATTCAGGGATGAAGGAGGTTTCGGATGCATCAATGGTCAATCTCTGCAGCCATCCTCTCACCTCTTCTGGTCATACCCGGGGTCTCTACAGCGCCCTCCTCATACTCCTCTCCTTCCCAGTCTTCTGAACCATAACTCTCACTTGGAACAAGCTCCCATCCCCACGCTTCATCCTCCTCTTCTTCCTCCACCTCAGGCTCTTCCTCATCCACTTCCTCCTCCAGTTGAGTAGATATTTTTCTCAACTGCACTGCTTGAGGTGAAAGCTCTTTCATCATCGGAATTTTTGCTTTACCAGTCTTCTCTGGTTCTACTGGTGCAGTCGTCTCCTCTTGTGGTGATGGTTTCTTTGGGACCTTTTTAAGAGTGACTGCCTCAAATGAGTCTTTTGGTGAAACCTGTTTGGGTATTCTTTTGCTGATATCTCCACTTGGCCTCTTTTCTGCTGGAATAGACTCAACTGCTTTAGTCTTTGGTTTCTCAACCTTGGGTGAGGGAGTCTTTTTCAACTCCAGGCCTTTTTTGAGGTGTTCCACAGGCTTTAACGGTTTACCTTCTTTTTCCTCAGAAGCAATGCTGGGAGGTCCGGCCTTTTTCAGTTGCATGGGTTTTCCTTCTTCAGGACTTTTGTCTACCTTCTTGACCGCCAAGGGCTTTGTAGGGCTTGGTTTCTCATCAGGGGTTGTTTCAGCCTTTTCCACTTTCTTAGGTTCCTTGTCTTGTGCTTCCTGAGAGTCATATTTCTTAACACTTGCCTCTGTTGGAGTTTCATCTTTTGGTGTTCTACTGAGCACCTTTCCAGGTGGTGTTGGCTTCCGCTCTTCTGGCTTAGATGGGGTTTTCTCATCCTTGTCATCACCTTTAGAGGTCTTTGAAAACGGCTTTAATTTAATGCTCTCCTTATCCTCTTCAGGGGTGGGAATTCTTTTCCCTTTTGGCTGCAGTTTGTCAGAACTCAAATCTTGTTCAGAACTTTTTCTGGCTTTATCCACAGGCTTCTTTGCCATTGACTGTTCCTCTTTATCTGTTGGAACAATTTTAACTTTCTCGTGATCGCCAGGTTCTTTAGTCTCCCTTTCTCTTGGGGTCTTATCCCACTGAGTATCAATAAATTCCTTGTCCTTTTTGTCCTTTACCGTTTCAGCGACACCAGGCTTTGTAGGTGTTTTAAATGGTTTTAATTTCACAGTTTCTTGTTCTTTCTCATCTGAAGGCAATTTTGACACTTTCTTTAGAGCTTGGCTAGGTTGTGGAACAGCCTCTTCCTTCCTATCTTTAGGGGTTTTCTTTAGAGCCATTTTATCTTCTACTTTCTCATCTTTGGGTGTGCCCTTCCGAGGAGTGTATGTGTCTTGTTTAGAATCTTTCAATTCAACCGTTTTGTCCTTACTAGGTACCACATCAGGTTTCTTGATGGTTTTCTCTTTCTGAGTGGGTTGTTCAATTTCATAATGTCTCGCTGTTAACATCTCAGCTTCTTCATAAACTCTTTCTTCTACATCATAAACAGTTGTCATGGTCAGTTTCTGAGGAGGCTTGGTTTCTGGTGGTAAATCTTCAGAGGGGAAACCAGGTACTTTCTTCAGTGACACAGTTTCCTGTTCTTCCTCCATCTCTCTTGACATTCTGGATGTTTTCTTCAGCGTTGGCATCTTAAATCCTTCTTCCTCAACAGGAATTTTACCTTTTTGTCGGAGAACTGATGTCGCAGGCAAGTAAGGTTTCACATTACTCATAACATGTAAAAAGATGCAATGTAAACCTTTCTATATGTATTTTAATATGACAATTTAAAATTAAATCAAAGAACAAGACAAACAAATAACAAAACAATCCAGAACATAGACAAACACAATTTACATGAAGTATTGTACATTGGGTAAATAAGGATTTAAGGAAAATATTAGTATTCATCCTACCTTTCTTGGCTCCTCCAGGTGCTGTAACAGGTCCCTTGGTTTCATCTATTACAGAAATTAAAGTATACAATTTAGTAGAAGCGCTCACATACTCTCACAGATTGGAATAGGAGATCCAGACACATACTTCACTATTACAAACCTCTCTATCCCACACCACATCCATAGAGAAAAGTTTAAATGTACTGATTAAGCATCAAATTGCCAAGATATAAAAATCTATAAAAAAGATTTCGAAAAGCTCAATACTTTAGTCCATTGTTAACTGTATTTGTATCACTATGATATGAAGATCACATCATGTACCCAACATGTAATAAGCTACAGTTTTCTATAACATTGTTATTTTTCAATGGTTTTGAACTGGTATTAATAAATATTCTTAAGAATAAGACAATGTTCAAGAGGAGATATACTCTCTGTGATTTTACGCATGTTTAAGTAAGGCTCAGACAATACCACAGCATGCTAATGCAGTGAAGAAGATCAAAGATCACACCTACCTTATTCAAACAATATAACATGCGTAAAGAATACAGTATCATGTGGATTACTGACAAGAAGAGATTAGTTAAGAGAAACAAAACAGTTTACAGGTGAAACAACTGTTTTTCCTCCAGTCTGATGTCTGGTTTTATCTACCTTTATGGAGTGATCTTTCCCTTTATAATTGTTAAATTGTCTTGATATTCATGCCCGTTTGTGTTTCCTGAAACAGTGGCTGTCTCACATCACTTATTAAGCTTTCAATGCAGTGGTTACCATAAACAAAGACAATTAAGCAAATAAACGAAGCAAAGAGTTTGAACAAAGCAAAACGTGTTTGATATGTAATTAGAATTTTCACAAGAGGTTAGTTTGTCCTTTTATATTCAGATTTTTGACAGATAACATAGACAACACAATACCTGTTTTAGTATCTCCTTGTGAATCGATCATTTCCTCTTCAGACATAGATTGCTCTTGTTCAGCATGCTTCCTAATTTCTTCTTGAACTTTCAAGACTGGCTTGCTCACTTTAAGTGCAAAGATGAAATTGAACTGAATGATAAATGCATGATAATTCATAACAAATACGTTGAATGGCAGATAACATAAAAGTTATATATGGTGGATGAATTGATTAATGGCCCTTTTTAAAAGACGTTAGTAATTAACTGTTCAGAATACTCTGAAATTTGCCAACTGAATACCTTTCTTTGTTTCTTCCAGCTCTTGCACTTGGATGTCTGTCCTGTACTCTTCTGTATCATATTGTTCAGTATATGGTGCTTCAAGATCAAAGAGCAAGATTGGGATTTACTCAAGAAACACTTATAGATCAATTTACAAGACAAGACCATGAACATATGACACACACAATGAACGGTACAAAACAATACCTTCAAGTGGACTAGCTGTCTTTGCCTTTGGCTGTATGGGCTGTGAAGGTGACTCCTGCTCCTTTATAGGTACTTGAAACACAATTACACCATAGTGAAAATCAAACAACGCCACAGACGGGGACAACCCCTGAGCAATGTAAACAATACACCAACAGAAAACATATAAACATAACATATATAATGTAGGCAGACAAAACAGACAAGCGCAAGATTTGGATGACTGATGATTGAAGATCTTGTCCTTCATCTACCTTTTTGGGGGATAATATCTTCTTTAATTGAAAGAGATCGCTCCTCAGCAGTTGTTTTCTTTTCCAGTTTAGACACTTTCAAAAATATGACATGTTATAAATTTATAAGAAGAAATATTCGGAACTTTGAAATAAGAATATTGTGTGAAGAACTTGTGAAGTGAACGTGATAAACACACAATAGCAAGAAAGATAATTAGAAATACACAATGGGTTTGGACGGCTCCCATGTGTGAGACGTCACATTGTGAACAACATGTAACTAACATAGAATGAAGCAGACATAATGGGCAATGAGGATACTTCCGGTTGAGAAAGAGTGATGTTTTATCCAAACAATGCGTGAAGTGAAATGGAGGCACTCTTAAAATAAAAATGTGAAGAAATATGCAAGATTATTTTTATACCTCTGGAAGATGGCTTTAGGGAGTGCTGTTCCATGTCTTTCCTTTCATCTGTAAGTTTTGAAGGCTGTGTTTTTGTTGATCGAATGTGTTTTGGTTGAAGACTCACTTTTTCTTGTCTATTTTCACCATCATCTTTCTGTAGAGGCATATCCATGGAGTCTTCCTCAGGGGTATTTTGAGATGTTTCAGTGACCAGTAAAGATTCCCTGATAGTGGACTCTTCAAGTTTGTTCTGCATTTTGAGAATGTCTGATTCAGAGTCCATCTTTTTCTCTTCAACTGTATCAATTATCTTTTGGGATTTAAATGATTTGTGTGCTGTATCTGTTGGGGTTTCCACTTTCTTTTGAGAAATGTTATCATCTATTGTTGAGGTTACGCCGATTTCTTCAGACGTTGGACAGACTTTTTGAATGCCTGACAATTGGTCTACATCTTTGTCTATGAATGATTCTGCATATTGGATCACTCTTCCAGGAGCAACTGAATCCTCTATTGTTAAAAGTTCTTGTTGCTGTTCATTTTTGGAAGGACTCCCCCTGCTACGTTTGTATTTGACCATAACCTTTATGGACTGAATACCCTTCACTGTCTGAATCATGTCTTCAGTTTTAGCTAATGCCTGTCCCCTCTCTACAGGAGAAATGACTTTAATTTTAGAAACGTCTTCTGTAAATTGTAACTCTGCACTGTTCTCAGATGTTGTAAATGTTTTAGAAACATCAGCTACTTTATTTAGGTATTTGTCTGTTACTGGTTCTTGATACATGACATCTATTTCAGGCAATGTTGACTTCTTTCTTGTAACACTTTCCTGTTCTTGTTTTCTGTGTAATGTTTTCTCAATTGCCTTCTCAGCATCTTTCTTTGAGTGACTATCTTTAACTGTACCAATTATCTCTTCAGATGTGGATATTTCAAGTCTTTTCATTTTGGGAGATTCTACTTTCTTTGACACAATTCCTTCTGACGCACAAGTTTCATCTTGACTTGCTGTCTTTTCCCTGACCATTTCATCAGATATCGTTAATTGTTTCGGAGACTGTGATTCACCTTTCTTTTCTTTAGAAGGATGCACTTTACTAGGTTTGTCTTTAACTACAACCGTTGTGGACTGAATACCCTTCCCTGTCTGAATCATGTCTTCAGTTTTGGCCAATGCCTGTCCCCTCTCTACAGGAGAAATTGCTTTAATTTTAGAATCTTCTTCTGTAAATTGTAACTCTGCACTGTTCTCAGATGTTGTAAATGTTTTAGAAACATCAGCTACTTTATTTAGGTATTTGTCTGTTACTGGTTCTTGATACATGACATCTATTTCAGGCAATGTTGACTTCTTTCTTGTAACACTTTCCTGTTCTTGTTTTCTGTGTAATGTTTTCTCAATTGCCTTCTCAGCATCTTTCTTTGATTGACTATCTTTAACTGTATCAATTATCTCTTCAGATGTGGATATTTCAAGTCTTTTCATTTTGGGAGATTCTACTTTCTTTGACACAATTCCCTCTGACACACACATTTCATCTTGACTTGCTGTCTTTTCCTTGACCATTTCATCAGCTATTTTTAATTCTTTAGAAGACTCTGATTCACCTTTCTTTCCTTTGGAAGGACGTACTCTGCTAGGTTTGTCTTCAACTGTATCAATTATCTTTTGGGATTTAAATGATTTATGTGCTGTAATTGTTGGGGTTTCCACTTTCTTTTGAGAAATGGTATCATCTACTGTTGAGGTTTCGCCGATTTCTTCAGACGTTGGACAGACTTTTTTAATGCCTGACAATTGGTCTACATCTTTGTCAATCAATGATTCTACATATTGGATCACTCTTCCAGGAGCAACTGAATCCTCTCTTGTTAAAAGTTCTTGTTGCTGTTCATTTTTGGAAGGACTCCCCCTGCTACGTTTGTATTTGACTTCAACCTTTGTGGACTGAATACCCTTCACTGTCCGAATCATGTCTTCAGTTTTAGCAAAAGCCTGTCCTCTCTCCACAGGAGAAATTACTTTAATTTTAAAAACGTCTTCTGGAAATGTAGATTCTGCACTTTCCTCAAATGTTTCAATTCTTTTGGGAACATGTGATACTTTATCTCGATGTTTGTCGGTTACTGATTCTTCATACAGGACATCTATTTGTGGCAATGTTGACTTTTGTCTTTCAACACTCTCCTGTTCTTGTTTTCCATGTAATGTTTTCTCGTGATAGGAAATTGCCTTCTCAACATCTTTCTTTGATTGACTATCTGTAACTGTATAATTTAGCTCTTCTGGTGTGGATATTTCCATTGATTTGACTTTCTTTGACCCAATTACCTTGGACTCACAAGTTTCATCTTGTCTTGCTGTGTCTTCCCTGACCATTTCATCATATATTTGTAATTCTTTAGAAGACTCTGATTCACCTTTCTTTCCTTTGGAAGGACGTACTCTGCTAGGATTGTCTTTAACTGCAACCTTTGTGAATTGAATGCCCTTCACTGTCTGAATCATGTCTTCAGTTTTAGCTAATGCCTGTTCAGTCTCTACAGGTGAAATCACTCGAATTACAGACAATTCTTCAGTCAATGGGAATTCTGATTGTTTTGGTTCAAGTTCCAGAACTTCATTAGATTTTGTCAATTGTTTACTATTTTCTCTTTGTGATTGCTTGTTTGTTTTTCCTTTTTGAATAGCTTCTTTGTTTGCATGTGTTTCTTCAGTTTTCAATGACTGCTGTCCTTTAGCTTTATGTGGTTGCACTTTCTTTGAAACAAAGCCCTCTGATGACTGAGAGACTTCTTTTGTTGTAGCTTTTAGGTTTGACATGTCTATTCTCTGTGATTTGTCTATAAGATCTGCATCCATTGTCTCTTGTTTCCCCGTAGTTATGATTACTTTCCCCTTTTCCTCTATTTTCATTTTAGCATGTTGAGAAATATCTTTCTCAAGTGTTTTCTTTGCCAGTTGGGACATAGTTGGGTAGTATGTATCAAGCAATCCCTCTACACTTTCAAGTGCATGTTCTTTCACAATGTCCTCTTGTTGAAAGACTTTCTCAGAAGGAATGATTTGCTCTGTAATATATGAAATCTCTTGAATCTTCTGAGTGTCAGAAGACACTGTTTCCTCAATGGTGTGAAGACTAGCAGCGACTTCAAGTTTTAAGATGGTTTCAAGAGTTTGCATCATACAACGATGCCAAGAATTATGACAAAACAAAGACAAACATGGATTTTTGACAAGACATAAGAGAGTAGTTTGTGAGTAAATAATTCACTTGTTGTGAATTATAGTTACAGTATGATTTTTGATTTAGCAATGTATAAATATAATGGTTATATTGATTTTTTAAGAAATGTGCAGTGATACCTCTGTCTTTTGGACTTCTTTCTCTGTGTAGCTTTTCTTCTGTTTCGGTGGATGGAAGGACAGGAGTTATCTTTGGAGTCTTCAAAACATCTGGTTCTTTAAAGAATAATTGACATGTAATCTAAGACTGATTTTAGTTTTACTAAGAGCTCTGACATACAACAGTTACATTAACACATTGAAAATACAAACACAAGTTGACAAACTCCTAAAAGCATTGTAACAATATACTCAAATGCTCGTGTAGTAACATCTGTGGACGAAGAGTGCTATGTCTGGACTACTGATATGTATGAGTTATTGTACATATACACCCAACTGGCACACAGCAGTTGGGTGCTGTGTGCAAGAAAAGTTAAGAAAGAGCTTGAGTTTGCTTCAAGCATACCTTTGCCAAAAGTTTCCTCAATCTCTTTTTTAGGTTTAGCCTCAGCAAACCTCTGCTGAACTTTTGGTTGTGCGTCAGGTAGTTTCTCTTCCATTTTTGTATGTGTCTTCTCCAATGACTTGTCACTTTTTTGTGCCGTTTTTGTCTTCTCTGATGACTTATCATGTATCCGATCTGTCACTTTCTGAACGGCTTTATCGGGTACTTTCTCAGCAATCTTCTCAGTTGTCTTTTCAGTCACCGTTTTCAGGACCATCTCACGTATTTCCTCTGTTTCCCTCCGAGGCAGTTTTTCAGGTATTTTCTCAGGAACCTTTTCAGGTAACCTATCAGGTACCTTCTCCGCTCCTTTCTCAGGCAACCTATCAGGCACCTTCTCCGCTACCTTTTCAGGGAGCCTTTCAGGCACCCTGTCAGCTACCTTTTCAGGTAGACTTTCAGGCACTCTCTCAGCTACCTTTTCAGGCAACCTTACATCAATGTTCTGGGATATTTCCTCAAACACCCTCTCAGGTGCTGTTTCAGGCATCCTCTCAGGCTTGGTCTGAGGCACCTTCTCTGCAGGTGTATGTTTGGAGTCATGCTCCATCACTTTAAGTAAGTATAAGAGACACTATAAGACATTGTAATACGGAATGCCATAAGCTCTTTCAGACAAGTTCTTTCATGACAATTAAGCCCCTACTGCAGATAAGATGGTAACTTCCAGATATCAGACTTTTTCCCATAGAAAATTACAGATGGAATTGAATAGAGAGCAAAGTATCATGTCTCTGTGCTAACAATATATAAACTATTTTCTGACTTAATAGTTAAACTGCAAGAAGAAAACACTATTACTCATCCCCAATACACTACTGTACCTTTTTGTGTAGAAGCCACTTTAGGAGTAACAATTCCTGATTCAGTTTTCCTTGCAGCTTTTGTTGGCTCCAGTGTTATTTTCTCTACTTAAAAGATCATTTGAGTTTGTTAAAAGATTTAAAGGTAAGGTATATAAAGATGTTCAAGTGAGTTCAAGTAAGACCAAGACATCATACAAATCACACTCTATCGAGTGCCTAGGGAGTACGACAACAACAAACACATTCAAGACACCACATCAAAGAGAGTAACCTGTGCCACAAAGAACAATACTTTGACAAACATATCAAACACAAACAACAACCAGTTATGTTGAAAGTTTCAAAGGGAGTCTTGGAAGTGATTTTAACCTGAGTCTAAAGAGTTCCAATGACATCCTATACAAAACATGGCTTTACAGAAAACATTTGTACCTTTAGGTGCTGTAAGTTTCTTCTGTGGTGCTACATCTTCTTCATGCATTTCGGGGTGGATGGTATCTGAAGGAAGTGCAGGTTTACCCTGCTTTGTTGGTGCTTCTGGCACTTCAAAAGAACATGCATGGAATCAGTGTATGTGTTGTATCATAGGGACAAAACAGACAAAATAAACACTAAAAAATTGAATAATCTAAATAGATCCCCACACCATCCAGTAACAAGACAGTTTTACAGACAAGTTTACAACAATAATGTATTCATTTACGGATATGCTGATTTGGTAACGAAAGACTGTTTGCTGTTAGAGCAAGAATCCAACTCACAGACAAACATGAGTAAAAAGTTAAGCAAACGTAGGTTAGCATATATTGGCATGGGTATGCTAAAAAAGGTATAGGATAATCAAGAAAGTTAAAGATGGTACTAAAGCAAGGTTGAGACGTGACTAAGTGTTCTGCACTGAACACAACAAGCACATTTACTGACAAGGGTTAAAGACACAAGCGTAAGAGACGCAAGACTCTCAAGACTTTGAATGATCAATTGTGGTAAAAAGCACTGCACAAAGATTTTAAAAGCCTGAAGAAGCCTCTCTTGTGAGAGTCTGTTGTACTGTACCTTTCTGAGAGATAGCCTCCTTTCTTTTTCTTTCTTCTGGCTCTGGTTTGGAGATTTCTAATTTAGGCTTGGTCTTTGCTGGCTCAGCTGGTTTTGAATCTACTACTTCAGGTTTTAAGACTTCTGGTACTGGCTTTCTAACTGCCAGCTCAGGTGTCTTGACTTTAGGTTCTGGTTTCTTGATTTCAGGCTCTGGTTTTGAGACTTTGGATTCTGGTTTGGAGACCTCTTGCACTGGCTTGCTAACTGGGATCTCAGGTTTCTTGATTTCTGGTTCTGGTTTCTTGATGGCTGGTTCTGGTTTCTTGATGGCTAGTTCTGGTCTCTTGATTGCTGGTTCTGGTTCTGAGATGACTGTTTCTGGTTTCTTGATGACTGGTTCTGGTTTCTTGATGGCTAGTTCTGGTCTCTCGATTGCTGGTTCTGAGATGACTGGTTCTGGTTTCTTGATGACTGGTTCTGGTTTATTGATGGCTGGTTCTGAGATGACTGGCTCTGGTTTCTTAATTGCTGGTTCTGGTTTTGAGACAGATGGTTCTGGCTTTGTAAATGCTGGTTCAATCGTGGCTGGTTCTGGTTTTGTGAACGCTGATTCTGCTTTTGGAGTTTCAGGTTTTTTGAACTCCTCAGGGACTTAAAGTAACATGCAAGTTGGTTTAATATTTGGCAAACCAAGATAATAATATATTGAAAGTACATAAAATAACACACATTAAAGATTCGCTTCCACAATAGAAGCTAAGCTGAACATAAATCAACACATGGTGGACAATCACACAGACACAAAGAGAGGTCAAGTGAAAGCAAATTGAAGTAGTAAACACTGTACACAAAGCATAGACTAGACAGAAAGTACCTTTGGCTGAGGGAGACCCTGGTTTCTTTACAGGAGCAGGCTTGGGTTCAGGCTCAGTTTTGATCCCTGGTTTATGCATGGGTTCAGATTCAGCCTTAATTCCAGGTGCCATTTTAGCCTCTGGATTGGGCTCAGGTTGAGGTACATCTTCAGATAATAAAGACATTGAAGTTAGCAATGACAATAGCTGGAAAGCATTTCGGCCCTTAAGAAAGTAGAACCTCTTCAATGTGCAAGATTGAGACAACAATAAAAGTAAAAACAAAACAAACAAAGACAATTGAAGCAACAAAATCAAACAACTTAAACAGACAGGCACAGAAGTCCTAAAAAAATATTATTTAGATGTCCCTGGGACATGTTTAAAAGAGTGTAAGGGTCATATAGTCAGTGTATTAAAATCTTGTAATCCTCAAGACAGAACGTTAAATTGTTTTAAGAAACAACACAAAAAAGTGAAGAAATCACTAGGATTTCAGTATGATGTGGAAAACAATATACCTTTCTTTACTGGGACCTTTTCTAGTTTGTCTCCTGGGGCAGGTGGAACAGCACCAGGTTTTGGAACCATTTTCTTAGCTTGCTCTGATTCTTTATAAGGTTTTGAAAGTGAATTTAGAAATCACATATACCAAGACACAAAGATGAGACCTTTTGTAAAGTTGAAACTCATTAAGTAAATACAGGAATACATAAAAGACTTACCATAAAAGAATAACAAGATCAAATCAGGGTTAATACAAAACAAACACACAAAGTTAGACCCAAGCTGACCAAACACTTTAAAGACAAACAGTACACCACACACACAATAAGGTTATTAGATGGGCACATTGCTGCACAACTGTACCTTTAGGAGAGGGGTGTTCCTTTTTCTCAGGAGCCAATACCGTAGAGATCTTCTCCTCTACTGTTTTTTTGGCTTCAAATAGTTAAAATATAAGTAAAGTGTGTGAATTGATGGATTCAGAAAGGACAAATAGACACAAATAAGAACAATACTTAAGATAACAAGGAGACAGAAGAAGGCTTATAATTCATCTTCATAATTTCAAAAAGACAAAACATAATAATTATCAGCTGAGTTCAGATACCTGTGCTTGGTTTTGGTGCATCCTGTACAGATGGTTTAGTATGTTTGTCCTCTGGTTTCTTGGGTGCTTCAGGATCTTGAAAGACACTTATTGTGTTAACCTCATATAGCCATAGAAAAGTTTAGACTACAACCAACACAATTTGTTAGCAGGTGTTAAACACGTCATTAAGAGACAGGAGTATCAAAAAGCCACTACAACATGTAAGAGCCAAGAATAAAGGAGCATGTGTGACAGACAAATCAAAGTTATTTACACACATGGAAAGAATTTGGACAATAACAGCAAATCATACAAGTTAGACTTCTATGAAACGGGGAAAGAGTTTAGTAAATGACAGATGAGCAAGATTATGATTTCACACATTATATGCTATGCTATAAGGCAGAACAGGCAAAAAGTTTGATACCTTTGGGTGGGGCTTGCTCCCTCTTCCCTATTGTGGTTTTCTGGACAGATTCGTCCACAGGGACTCTAGGGACTATAGAGAGAAAATCTTTATTAGACACAAGGCTTCGTTAAGGACAATACTGTTGTTATGAAGAGAAGTGACAATCAGAAACCAAACAAAGAAAACAAACACTGTTAGAACAAATGAAGGTAAGATATAAAGCATGTATGACATAATGACACTCACAAATAACAAACTCAGAGTTTACACTCAAGATCAAGTCAATAAGTAAACATTTTCAAAGAATAGTTTCAATGCAGGTGGTAACAAATCTGGACATTCAAGGTTACAATGACAAGAAACATGAGATACTTAATTAAAGATATTTTCCCGTGTTAATCTTTCTTAATTAAATCAAAAGGAAACACATTAGACTATTGCTTTTTCATGATAAGAGGTTGAAGATTTTAGAGTGTGACAAAACACAAAACAATGTGAACACACAAAACTGAAACACAGGTGGAAATGGTGTTAAACTGTGTAGTTGGTTATGCTGCTGGTGGTGACACATATGAATATGATGTAACAGCACGAAATGGCCATTAGTAAATAATATTGTGAAGATGATCAAAGAAAAAATAGTGATGAAAACACTTGATGGATTAATAGACAAAATGCAATGCAGTATACCTCTTTTTTCCATCTTTTCTTCATAATAGTATTCAGAGGATTCTTAAAACAGACACAAAGGTATTCAATTCTACTGGGGCATCAATAAGTTGTTTAGACAGAATGGAGTATGTCCAATTCTTATTCATGATACAAAGAATGTTGTCAAAACTTAAGTTTTAGACAAAGATTTAAACAGTTAATTTAGACGACGTGTACAAACACATACAGACATAAACAACAGTATTTAGACGTAAACAAACATTAAGCTTGTTAATTTGTTGTAGAATGTTATTTGGATAGTCCCTTGTACATTATCTATAGATGCTGTTTGTAGATGCAGTATCCTATAAAGAGAAAAGGCCAACGAGGCCTTACTGTAATTTAATGTGTTCTTATTCCCTTGATTGTTTAAGAAAATGTGTTAATTAAAATAATAAACACAAAAACTCTCTGGCAGTTGCAGTTTACATACATATGTTGCTATATATAGCATGTACAGATTGACTTTCCAAATAAAATCTATCTTAATTGTCAAAAACCTGCTACAGTATAACCATGATGTGAATCCGCAAATGGCTGTTGGACATTAGTGAGTTTTGTAATGAGGGTTACCAGGAGGTGATGGTGATGGAAAGCAATCATAAAAGAGAGAGAATATCACAAAAGCCTACCTCTCATCTCCACCTCCTCTTCATAATGATAATATTCAGAGGATTCTTTAAAAAGATATTAAAGCATTGAGTGTTCATGAAGAAGGGCTACATAGTATTGTTCATTGAATTCAATGCCTATCTTTTGCCCCACTCTTACCTTCATATGTAACAGAGGAAGGCACTTCAGGGCCTTGTACTGATGAATCTGGGACATCTAAAGAATGTTGAATTTATGTATTTATATCGGGGATATAAATATCTACACATTAGTAGGTTGTGTGAATGTCAGTTTACTACAAATGTGTCTGCTAATTGGGTTTAGGAAATTGAGTCTTAAATCATATACTAAATGATGTACTTACCATAAGGTACCCTTCCTAATTCAATTTCTGTGAAAAGGGAAGGCTGAGTATTAAGCACTGAATAAGGCAAAGTTGCACACAGCTAGAAAACTTGCCAGTTTGATTTTAACTGTACCGACCTTTGCCTGAAAGGTAAAGCTCAGCTGTACTTTTAGCTTCCCCTCTGGGCTCCAATCTCACAATCACTGAGTAAACTCCTAAAGGATTAGTAATGAAGATTGTTTAATGTCCATTCATTTTGTTTTGATCTGCGGGATGATTAAGTTTGGAACAGTTTTGTTTGACGCAATGCTACACACCTTCGTCCTCAGAGGTTACATTGCAGATGATCATAAAGTGTCGTCGCCCTTCACTTCTGAAGTTATATTTTGGGCACTCTTTAAGCTCCCAAGTCTCTTTATACCACGTAACGATAGCATTGTCGAAGGACACCTCACATTCAAAGGTGGCAGACTGACGTTCATTCACTTCAACGTTGTGAATACGTTTGGTGAAATGAATTTGTTCAGCTAAAACAAATAACAAGTAAATGATAAGCGTCATGTTCCTGACAATATAAATGTTGGATAAAAGTAGAATAATATTTATATATAATGTATGATACATTAAATGAGTTTATTATATGTACTAGATTAGTTAAAATGTGTTTGTCAATTCATGATGAATTCAAAAGATGGATGAAAGAAAAAAAGAGTTTGAGGTTAAAGCCTCACTTTCAAAGTCATGAACATTATGGTTACAAGAAGAATGAAAATGATATAGAGAACAAAAAAGATCTGTTCAAAGGAAATGGTTTTGTGATGAAGTTCAAAGAGGTTAGTAATGACCAGTTCTATCTTATTTAATATATACAAACCTTCCACCCATAGATCTGTAGTTGACTCTAGGTTGTCATATTTGCAGGTATAACGTCCTTGGTCCTCTGGTCTCAGGTCTTTAATGCACAGTCTCTGAATCTTATCTTTCACTTCAAACGAGAACCTGCCCTTTGGTTCTAAACGCTTCCCATTCTTAAACCATTGTGTTTTAACATTGGGGATAGAGAACTGGCAAGTCAGTGTGCATGTTTGTCCTTCCTTACCCGCAACTTCCTGAAGGTGCTTTTCAACCTCAGCTTCTGAAAGATATAAAGAATAAATGTGAACGCCTTTTAACAACAATCCATGTTATCCATCTATACTTCTGATACATATTATTTGTCCAATATATCAACAAATAAGTCCATAGATACCCACCCATCACTGTCAGCTTGGCACTGGAGATGTGTGGGCCACAAACCACACGGTAGTTGCCCTGGTCCTTGGACTGACACTTCTTGATCTTCAGGATGTGGCGGTCACCAACAATGCTGATGTCATATTGGTCATTACTGTCAAGCTTCTGTGTTGCCTTGTACCAGGACAAGGAAATCTCAGGGTAGTTGATCTTGACTTCACACTCAAACATCGCCTCCTTATTTGTGACCACGGTCTGATCTGCTATGTCCTTTATCACAGTGACAGGCTATAGGCAAAGAAAAAGTTGGCTTTAACATGAAATTCAATTACAAGGTATTTTGGTGCAGGGTTCCAAAATAGTGCCATAAGAACATATCACTGTGGTCTGATCGTAATACAATGATTACTATTAGGCCTACCTCAGTACGCTCCATTCTTTTCTGTAGATCAGCCACTAGTTTGGCCATGTCTTCATCAGAATCTCTATCTCCTCGATCTGCTTCCTAAATTACACATAATCACAGACCTCTTAACCTGACATACATGTATATATGTATGTGTGCATACAACACAACATTTACTCCAAAGCAGTTGTCCACGATTTGGACAGGATTTGTTGTTATTGATGTTTTCTGTTCATACAATCATACAGATATTTGTCATTGGTTTGATATGCTATAAAGCCATCTTTAACAGATTTACCGGTCTCCCACTTTCTTCAGCTTTCTCCCTCTTCAGTTGCTCAATGGCCTGAAGGAGGCCACGGTAGTCAGTGATGCCATACATGCGGGCATATTTCTCGTACTCTTTAGGGTCGACATTTCTGAGCAACTCCACGATGTCTATGTCTTTACTCTCCTGTGGACTCTTCTGTTTGGAAGGAGTCCTAAAGAAAACATATATGATAACAGGAGAATATCACTTGTGGTTTTCATTTGCAATTTAAAATAAATCTACGACTTCTTAACATAAATAACATTCACTTACTTCTTCAGTTTTGCTCTGAAATCTCCTTCAATACCAGCAGAGTCTTTCCTTTCGTCAACATTCAAGTCAGTGTTGCATTCTATTTCTCCGTGTTTGTTGGTGGCAACACATCTGTACTGCCCAGAGTCAGATTTGGTCACTTCTCTTATTTCAAACTTGGCCTCCTGGCCCTTCTGCTCAATAGTGATGCGACCTCCATGAGTGATCTGCCTCCACTTGCCCTTCATCCATTTCACATTTGGAATGGGATCACCTCCGACTTTGGCAATAAACGTTGCAGTGCCCTCTAGAAAAGACCGCAACAAATTATGAAGTTATCACTAGATAATTAAAGATGGACTTGAAGTTGGCCTCCATTTTTTCCCCACTTACTCTCAGAAACATGGGCAGTTCTTGGCTCTTCGATGAAGAACAGATTGTCCAGTTTCTTAGTAGGTGTGGTAGCTGCAGGGGTTGTCTCAGAAGGTGGAGATGCTCCTCCAGCTCTCTCTGCAATAACACAAACAGTAAGTCTATAGACATAAAAAAGGACAAAAAGAAAGAATGGCCTCTTATGAACATATTACCTTTCACTGTCACTTTAGACTTGCAGAATTCACTGCCAGCATCATTGGTAGCCTTGCAGAGATAGTCCCCTGCATCAGTTCTAGACGTTTGATTGATATCCAAACAGGCAGTGCCATCAGTGAATGTGATTTTAGTGTTAGTGGAGGACTGCAGTTCCTTCCTGTCCCTCATCCACTGAATCTTAATGGGAGGAGATCCACGAACATGGCATCTAAGGCTCAACTTCTCTCCCTCATTCACAGTCACTGGCTTTAGAGGGACATCAAATACTGGAGGTTTCTTGTGCTCTGAATGAGGAGAGATGACACATGGAGAATACATAAAGTATAGCTTTCATCAAGATGAAGGAGCCCCATTTAAGGCATTCTGTAAGTAGAAATGTGTTTGTGGCAACTATATCATATTAGTGCAACAGTTATATGGCAGGAGATACTCAGTGTCGATACTCACCTGTTAAATACGTGAACATAGAACAATTCACACAAATTCACATAAATAATTTCAGCAACCTACCAGAAATGGCAACTGAGGCTGGACAGGAGGCAGTTCCAGCTTCATTGGTAGCTTTGCAGCTGTATCTGCCATTGTCAGAGACCTGGGAGTTCTTGATACACAGCACAGCCACATTGCTCTTGAAGGAAATGTCATATTTTTCAGAGCTGTGGATTTCACTGTTATCTTTATACCAGGTGATAGTCATGGGCTGAGATCCAGATAAACGACCCTCTATCTTAACCACTTTGCCCTCTGTTTCTTCAATGATTTCTGCCGGCAATTTGGTGAAGGTGGGAGGGATTTTACGCTCTGAAAATGTAAAGGTACAATTTTAGTAAATAGAAGAATATGTGAAAAAGTACATCACAAAAGAAACTAAAGTAGGCATATTGCTGTCTTAAATAAAAGAGAGGGCCGTGATGGAAAAACTGCTGGCCACATGCCTAGTACCTTTCACAGAAATGTCTGCGGCACAAGAGTCCTTCCCAATATCATTAGAGGCCTGGCAAAAGTAGCGTCCAGTGTCAGATTTATCAGCCTTCAGAATAGTAAGATAGGGGGTATTATTCTCGCAGGAAATCTTATAATTTCCCCCAGATCGAATATCTTTATGATCCTTTGACCAAGTGACTTTTATTGGCAAAGACCCCGTCATGTGGCATTCCAGCTCAACACTGCCCCCTACTGATACATCCTGGGGTGAGAGCTTTCTGTCAAACACAGGGGGGTATCTTGGTTCTAAAAGGTCAACAAAAGAAGCAGGACAACACAACAGAAATTCAAGTTAAAACATGAACTAACTCATTCATATAGCGCATTCTCTACAAGCAAAATGTCACTTATTGAAAACCCAGACAGACCTTGAAGAGTGAGTTTGGCTCTACAGGATGCTGTTCCAACACTGTTGGTAGCAACACAAGTGTACTCTCCAGAGTGCCTCATCTCTCCTTTGTGGATTTGCAGGGCAGCTGTGTTATCATCGTAAGACATGGAGAATTCATTTTGGTTTTTCAGAGGTTCACCGTCTTTGAGCCAAGAGACTTCGATGGGAGAAGACCCAGCCACACGGCATTCAAACCTGACTGCCTGACCCTCAGTCTGCTGAAGACTCGTGATTTTCTTTGGGAAGGAAGGTGGTGTTTTGGCCTCTGGAATAAGATGGTTTAACATTTCAATATAGTTTAGGTAGTGCGCTGCAAAACATTTGTCATATTATAGGTCATGGCATAAGCTCAGTGATAAGAATCCTACATAAAAGATGAGCATCACCTTGAACATTGAGTCTGCAGCTTGAAGAGGCAGAGCCTATGGTGTTCTCTGCCTTGCAGGTGTATTCGCCGATATCCGACTTAGTTGCTTTGCTTAGCTTCAAACAGGCAGTGCCTTTGGAATATTCAATTTTGCAGGTTGCAGTGGATCTCACTTTTCCATCAGCTTTAAACCAAGACACTTTGATTTCAGGTGTTCCTCCAACCTGGCATTTCAAACAGACTGCATCACCTGCAGTCACTTCCATGGGCTCCAACTTTTCAATAAAATAGGGTGGTTCTGAAGTGACAGACATGTACGTATGAGTCAGTCAAGGTTTGTTTAAAGTTACAGCATAGCCCAGTTATTTTACCACATATTTGAATGTAAACTAACCCAGAATTGACACTTGTGCATGGCAGGTATCATTTCCAGCATCATTGGATACTTCACAAGAGTATCGGCCTCCTGCCTCTTTGTCATCCGTGTTCAAACATTCCAGGATACAGGAGCTCTCTGTAGTGGTGATGTTGAACTTATAAGAGGCAAAAATCTGTTGACCATCCTTAGACCAGTTAACTGAAATCTTTGGGCTTCCAGTATAAGTGCATTCAAGAACCAGAGGTTTCCCTTTTTCAACAGAGAGGTCCTTCAGCTTTTTAACGAAGCGTGCCGATTCTAAGCAAAACAACACATAAATTAGTTAGATCACATTCTGGTTGGTTAATGGGAATTGGATATGGGAAACATCTACTGTTTTCTACAACTCTGTCAATTGACGAACCTTTAACAGACAAGTGAACCGGACAGCTCTCCTTCCCAGCATCATTAATGATCTGACATGTATACTCTCCAGCGTGGGATTTATCGATTTTGAACAACTCCAGAGTGGCTTTATTGTCCCGTAAAGCAATCATAAAGTCCCTTCCAGACACAATTTCTTTGCTGCCCCTGAACCATTTGAGTTTCAGGGGGGCACTTCCTTTAACAATGGCTGAGAAAGTAACATTTGTTCCGGGCATTGCTTCCATTGGCTGAGGTTGCACCACGAAAGAGGGAGGCTCTAAACATAAAAATACATTTCTTAAAGGTTGCACACTATCAACAGTTCACCAGGTAAAGGTCATGATAAAGCCCAGGTGAGAACATGCAGACTGCATTCTTACTGACCTTTCACAATGAAAGACGCAGAGGTTTCATTTGCTCCTGCTTTGTTCACAGCTTTGCACTTATACACTCCAGAGTCGGACAACTTAAGAGTGGGCACTTTGAGTGTGCAATTGTTGTCAGTGAATGCAATCTCATAGTTTGGTCCACTCCTGACTTCCTCCCCATCATGGTACCAGGTAATGGTGAAAGGTTGAGAACCTGACACTTTGCATTCCATCTCACCAGGCTTCCCAACAATTGTATTAGAATCCTTCAGTTTCCGTGTAAATGTGGGAGGTATGGTCTTATCTGTTTGAAAGAATATGATTAGTAACCAGAGAATCAGACAAAAAAACACTTATGTTAAACCATACCACATATATAGAGAAGCCACCAACCTAGAACAGTGAGGTTGATTTTGCTCAGGTCTCTGCCAACCTCGTTTTCAACTTCAAACGTGTATTCTCCTGTGTCAATTCTCTCCGCTGACAGAACCTGCAGGCTGGAGATCATCTTGGAGAAGGAGATTTTGTACTTCTTGCCAGATGAGAGCTCAACACCGTTCTTGAACCATTTTGGTTTTAGCTCTGGTGTCCCACATACTGTGACCTCTAGGGCAGCAATATCACCTGCGGTGACACTAAGAGACTCTGGTCTGTCCACTACCTTTGCAGGCTCTGAAAATACAGAGATGAGCACGGTCTTACAACCTGAGCGACTGACAAACTAAAGACTGCAAAGAAAAATTTGAATGTTACAAACCTAGGACAGTCAAGTTAGCAAAACATTCCACAATGCCAGCATCATTTTTGAGTTGGCAGGTGTATTTCCCAGCTGTGGTAGAGTCTGCTTGGAAAACTGTAAGAGTGGCCTGGTTATTCTCAAAGGTTATTTTCCGGTTGTCACCGTCTCTGAGTATGTGATCCTTGTCTTGAACCCAAGACACAGTCATTGGCTGAGAGCCTTTGACAGTGGCCACCAGAGTCACCTCCTTGCCAGATATGACTGTCATGTTAGATAACTTCTTCACAAATGCAGGTGGCTCTGAAGAAAGGACAAACATTTACAGAGGTAAAGGAAATATAAATGGAACAAAGTCAATAATGCTGGTAATCAGATCATTAAGGAAATTGTCCAAGGATCTCTACAATCTCACTGACCTCTGAGTCTAACTGTCGTTCGGCAGGTTTCACTTCCTACACTGTTTGCTGCCTTGCACTCGTATTCACCAGCATCTGAGTCCTCTAATCCAATGACATGAAGAGTAGCAGAGCTATCCTCATTCACCATCTTGTACTTTCTGTTCTCTTTTAGAGGCTTTTTGTCCTTGTACCAGTTAATCTCAAAGGGTGCAGTGCCATTAATTTCACATGACATACTGACATCCTTGCCCTTCATTCCTTCAATAGGTTGTGGGACTTTGCGGAAAGATGGGGGATCTAAAAAAAGATGTGAGAATCACTTAGGTTGCACTGTTGGTTACATTCAGCAAACTGTACAAAAACTTTTTTTTCCTTTTGAGGAAAAACACGCTTTCTTGCGATACTCAGGTCCAAAACAACATGGTACATTTTAAGATGCAGGAAGTCGTTCCATGGCTGACCTTTGACAGTAAGAGTGGTGCTGCAACTAACACTTCCAGCATCATTCTGAGCTTCGCAGGTGTAGACTCCATTATCATCAAATCGTGTTGTAAGGAGCTGAAGGACCGCCATTGACTCGACAAATGACGTTCTGTAGTTACCACCATCTGTTATCTTATTGTCGTTTTTGAACCAGGTCATTCGGAGGGGTGCGGAACCAGTGACCTTGCACTCGAGGCGGAGGGGGTCGGAATGCTTCACGAACTTAGTGGGTGGGAGTTTCAGGACAAACTCAGGGGGTTCTGCAAGGTCAAAATATAAGCATGTTAACTGATTGCAGCACATGAGCAGTTGGTGAATGATTACAGGGTAGTGATGAGCTGTATAAATGGATGATCTGTTAGAGATGGAAGGCAAGACGTGGGTTAGAAAGCAGTTGGAAGACATCAGTTATTCTAAACAAGGGAGCAATGTAAATATCGATGCCGTGAAAATGAAGAAGCTGTGAAAAAAGATGGAGTTGATGGGGCAAGAGTGAAAAAAAAGATGTTTTTTCCAAACCTTTCACTGTTAAATCAGCACTACATCTTGCCGAGCCAGCATCATTGCTAATTTGACAAGAGTAAACTCCACTTTGTAAAACTCCCACTGAGTAAAGATCTAGGAAGCATGACAAGCCTTCCAGTCCAGTAAAACATGACGGTCCAGTCATGAGTTCAGTGTCATCCTTGAACCATTTCACTGTGAAGGGAGGTGTTCCTTTAAATGTGCTCTTAAAGCGTACATTGGTGTTCGGGAGAGCAGCCTGAGATTCAGGCGACAGCACAAAGCTGGGAGGCTCTGAAGAAAACAACAGGGTTACCAGGTTAATGAGCTGTCATCTGGGACCGCTAGAGAAATATTAAGAGACCAATGACATGGGAGTTCTCCTAACCTTTGACCCTTAAGGCTCCACTGCATTCACAACTCCCTGCTTTGTTAGTTAGTTTGCAAGAGTAGGTGCCTGCATCAGCTCTGTCTAGCTGCTCCATCTCCAGAGACACTGAATTGTCCTCCTGAAGAAGCTTGTGTCGTCCACCACTAGAAATTCTGTTCCCATCTTTCTGCCATTCCACAGATATAGGAAGTGATCCTGATATTTTGCATCCAACTTGAACAAACAAACCCAGTATTTCCTGCATGTCCTTCAAAGGCTTGATGAAGCTTGGGGGGATCACTTGTTCTGTTTAACAAAACAACAGTATAAATAATCATAATTATATTCAGCTCATCTCCACTGCACCACCAAAACTATTGTGATTGGTCAATATTTGCACTAACCTAGTACAACCAGTTTGACTTTGCAGTGGCAGGTGTCAATGTGGTTAGCCACCTCAAAGATATAATCCCCTCCATTTTCCATCTGTGCAGATTGAATTTTAAGGCAACTGACGTTGTTCTCAAAGCTAAGCTTCTGTTGTGGTTTGGACTGAAGCTCTTTGCCATCTTTCATCCATTTAACCCTGAGCTCAGGGGAGCCGGTCACTTTACACTCTAAACTGACTGGATCCCCAATGGTCACCTTTATCATCTCTGGCTTCTCTGTTATCTGTGGGGGCTCTAAAAAGCACGAATGAGATACGTTATCTAACAGGATGTTCTGTTAAAATTCACACAATCCTACATCCTTAGAGAATCCTGAATTATTCGACATTCTATAAAGACTAACCTTGCACAGTCAGGCTTGCAAAACACTTGTCTTGTCCAGCTTCATTTAGGACCTGGCAGGTATATTTCCCACTGTGACAGGCTTCGCAAACAGGAATCTTTAAAGTTGCCACATTATTTTCAAACATCCTTTCAATCTTAGGATCTTCCAAGATCCAATTCTCATCCTTTTGCCATTGCACGGACAAGGTTGGTGAGCCAGCCACAACACACTGGAATTGAGCTAGTTGGCCCAACACAGTGGCAACACTCTGGATTTTCTCCACAAATGATGGTGGTTCTATCATCAAATCAATCAAACAATTAATTCAGTTATCAACTATCACAGCAAACAAAATAGTCTGTTATGGTTAACTATGTTCTTTTTGTAAGCAGGTTAAAATCACAAACCTTTAGTGTTCAGTGTAGTCTTACAAGAACAGCTTCCCACCTCATTAGCAACAGTGCACTGGTATTCACCTACATCTATTACATCACATCTTTGCACCTCAAGTCTCAGTATGTCATCAACTTGTGAAAAACTGTACTTTGTGCTGGATTTGATTTCCTTCAGATCCTTGTGCCATGTAATTTCTAATGGAGCGGTCCCAATGATTTGGCACTCAAAAAATGCATTTGAGCCCTTCACAACATCCGAAGGTACTAACATTTTTACAAAGGATGGTGGCTCTGAGATGGAAAGAGGAAATAATTAATTAAGTTATATTCAGGAAATCCATGTTTTCAAAAGTGTTTTAAAACATCAATTGAATTCAGAACATATACGGATCACACTAACCTTTGACTCTCAATTCCATATTACAGCTTTCACTACCAGCCTCATTGCGTGCCTCACAGTAGTACATTCCACTGTCTTTCATATCGGCATTGCATATGTCTAGAGTTACCAAGGAGTTGACATAAGACATCTTGTATTTGTCACTAGGGTTGATTTCATTCCCATCTCTAAACCAGTAGATGTCTATCTCTGGTGTTCCAGTCACCTGGCACTCAAACATCTTACTCTGCCCTGGCCTCACCACAGACAGTCTATCTGGAGTGCGAGTGAATTTTGGAGGCTCTATAGAATAAAGGAAAGGAATGACAATGAATGACAGCTGTCAAATTTGTATGAACAGTACCAAGATAAATCCAAAGAATAATAAATACCTTTGACAAAGAGAGTTGCCTGGCAAACAGCAGAGCCAACATCATTCTTAATTTCACAGACATAGTCTCCAGAGTCTGATGTTTTGGCAAAGAACAGTTCCAGTGAACTTGAGGTGTGGTCTTTAATTACAGAACAGTCAGAGCTTGACATAATCTCTTTTTTATTCTTAAACCATTTTATGGTCATGGGTGGAGTACCAGACACAAGGACATTAAACTGGACCTTTGATCCAGGCACAACGTCCATTGATTCAGGTTTTTCAAGGACAGATGGTGGTTCTGTTGATAAAAGGGAAGAAATCTATATGATTGAACTTCCACTATCCTGCAGACTGTGTAATGATAAACTTGTTTTCCTCAGTAGAACTACATTATACTCATAATGTGTATTTCTAAATGGAAAATATCGAAAGTACCTTTCACAATCAAGGCACCAGAACACTGGTCACTTCCTGCTTTGTTTTTAGCAATGCAGGTATAACTGCCACTGTCCTCACTATCAAGACGAGTAATTTCGAGAAAAGCGTTATTTTCAAAGAAGGTACATTTGTGTTTGTCATCAATATTGATCTCTTTCTCATCTTTGAACCAATGTACAGTTATGGGCAAAGACCCTGACACAAGGCATTCCAAGTGGGCAAATGATCCTTTGATGCTTTCTGTTTTCTTCAGTTTTCTTGTGAACGAGGGCTTAAGTATTTGATCTAGCATGAATAAAAATAACAATTAATATATTGTTCAAGACAACATGGTGAAACATAATAACATTTGAAAGATTTTTGATAAACTGACCGAGAACTGTGACTGTAGCCTCACAAGAACTATGTCCAACAACATTTGAAACATCAAATATGTAGTCCCCGCTATCACTTTTCTCTGTGGCTAGAATCTTCAGAATGGAGCTTGTATCTGTGTTTTGGACTTTGTATCTTTGACCTGATGTTAGCTCTTTCCCATCCTTCAGCCATTTGGCTTTGATGACTTTGGTTCCAGAGAACCTGCATTCTAGAGTAGCTGGATCCCCCAATGTAACACTGATGGACTTGGCTTCCTCAGTGATTGTAGCTGGTTCTGTGATCAACAAAACATTTAAAATGTTTATATCTGATCAAGTTTAGGCATATAACAACTACAATTGGATTATATTGCCTCTATAATGACAACCAACCTTTGACTGTCAAGACAGCTGAGCATTTCTGACAACCAGCTAGATTCTGTGCCTGACATGTATATTTTCCTCCATATTGGGCTTGTACGTTTGTGATATGCAGCAGTGCAGTCCTGTCTTTATAGGATATCTGCATGTGTTCAGCCTCTCTGACCTCGTGGTCATCCTTATGCCATGACACTGTCATTGGTTCAGATCCCTTCAGCACACACTGAAGAGAAATCTCACTGCCTACTTGAGAAATTGTGTTCTCTACCTTTTGCACAAATGACGGAGGTTCTAGAAGAGAAGCACAACACTGTGTGAATAATTTTAAATAAAGATCTAACAGTACAATACATTTAACTCAAGTTTAAATACCAACCTTTTAGGGTTACTTCATAATCACAAGAAGTTTTCCCAACTTCATTTTCTACAGTGCATTGACACGTTCCAGTATCCAAAGCATCAACTGTAAGTATCTGGAGGGCAACTATGTCACCTGTCACACTGATCTTGTGCCTTTTATCATTTCTGATTAACTTGGAACTTTTGTAAAAAGATACACTGAAAGGAGCAGAGCCCGACACCTGTCCTTCCATCATCACATCTGACCCTTTGATAACATCTTTGTGTTCAAAAGTCCTCAAAAACACAGGCGGTTCTAAAAGAAAAAATGATGTCAACATGAAAGTTCACCAAGCTAAGTACATTCGCATGATATGAAGAAAGGAAACTTCCAGGAAAACACAAGGAGCTGGAAGATATTACAAACCTTTGACTGTGACTGTGCTGCTGCAGCGGTCACTACCAGCATCACTTGACGCCACACAAACATAATCTCCACTATCCTCAACAGTGCAGTTGACTATCTCCAATGAAGCAACTAAGTTGTTCACAGTCGTTTTATAATTCTGATTAGAACTGATCTCGATTTCGTTCTTAAACCACTTAAAAGTGATTTCAGGGCTGCCAGTAGCTTTGCACTCCACCATTAAAGCACTGCCACTGGTTACAAGTTTTGAAGACTCAAGCTTCATGACAAACATTGGTGGCTCTGAAGGAAAGAATTGAACAATGGTTATGAGACAACACATGAAACAAACACTGCTGCTGTACAAAAAACCACACTACATATGAAGAGATAGGGCACCTTTGACAAACAGGACTGCGGTGCATGACACCTTTCCAGCATCATTCATTACTTGGCAAGTGTATGTAGCAGAGTCAGTAGGTTTTACTGAGTGAAGCTCCAAGATGCTTGACAAGGCGTCTTTCTTGATAAAACATGAGCCTCCAGATGATACCTCTTTGTCCTCTCTGAACCATTTAACAGTAAAAGGAGCTGTTCCAGAGAAAGCTGCCTTCAAGATTACAGCAGATCCTGGTATGACATCTTGAGAATTAGGTTTCAATGTGAAGACCGGAGGTTCTAGAAGTTGGTAAGAATAAAAGATTTGTATGAGCATGTTATAACTTGTAAAGAAAGTAAATTGAGGAGAGATAGAGCTCTAAAAGGCAGAAGTTTTTGAACCTTTGACGTATAAAGTTCCACTGCTGTCTTTAAAACCAGCAGCATTTGTTGCCAGGCATTTGTACACTCCAGCATCATCTTTCTCCAGCTGAATGACTTTCAGTACAGCTGAACTGTCTTTAAACTCAGGTTGATATTTCTGTCCGCTCTTAATTTCCTTGTCATCTTTAAACCAAGAAATGGTCATGGGCTGAGACCCAGAGACCTTACAGTCCATTGAGACATTGTTACCAATGCTTCCATCAACTCTTTTTAGAGACTTAGTGAAAGACGGAGGCATGATCCGATCTGTTGTTGAGGGGAAAGTGTTGTTACATTAGTCGCAAGTTATTCAGTTTCATGGATACAACAACAACAAAAACAGAAGTGAAAAATATCAAACCTAGAACAGTGATAGAACAAGAGCACTCGTCTTTTCCAACTCGATTGGACACTTCCATTTTGAATTCAGAACTGTCTCCTTTTTCTGCTGCAAGAATTTTTAAAACAGCAACATTGTCCTTAAGAGTCATCTTATATTTTCGACCCCCTGTGACTTCCTTTCCATCTTTGAACCATTTGACTTTGAGGTCTGGACTTCCTGCAATAGTGCACTCCAAGGTTGCTGAATCCCCCACTGTCACACTAATGGACTCAGCTTTCTCTAAGATTCTAGCTGGTTCTGAGATATAGAAAAAATAAATAGAGATTCAGGATTGAGGAGACAAATAAATCAGAATGAATAATTCTGTATATCTACACAAACTTCCATAATAATCATCTAACCTTGAACGGTTAAAGTAGCTTCACATTTCTGTAGTCCTGCTTCATTCTCTGCTTGGCAGGTATATTTGCCACCATGACTTATTACAACGGTTGCTATTGATAAACTAGCAACGTTGTTCTCAAAAAAGATTTTTAAATTAGGATTATCATCTCTCAGTATTTCAGAGTCCTTCATCCATTTTACTGTGATGGGGGTTGAGCCTTTTATGGTGCCCTGCAGTTTTACAGCAGTGCCCAAAATTGCTGTAGTACTGTCAATCCTCTTTGAGAATGTTGGAGGTTCTGATCAAAACATAACAACAAAACAATTAAAGTTGTGTGTAAAATCTTTGCTGAAACTGTGAAGATTTTTCCTGTGCTATAACCAAAATACTAACCTTTCAGTTTTGCTAGGGCCTTGGAGGATATTTTACCAACATCATTAGATACAATACATTGGTAATCCCCAACATCTGCACTTTCAAATGAGCAGATTTCCAAACGGGCCATAGATTCCTGAGAGACTACCCTGTACTTTTTATCTGTGGCTAGTTGCTTCTTGTTTTTGAACCAGGTGATTTCAAAAGGAGCTGTTCCAACAACTTCACATTCCATTAGAGCTGCAGTCCCCTTCACTGCCTCGACCATTTGTAGTTCTTTACGGATGGAAGGGGGCTCTGAGAATAACAGTGTAAATTAGATTGCATACTTGACCGACACTGGAGATTCACACAATAAACTGTTAAAGCAAAATGTAAGAGTGGCAAACCTTTAACAGATATTTGCGTGCTGCAGCTTTCACTACCCGATTCATTAGACACCTCAAAGGTGTAGTTTCCACTGTCTGACACAAGAAGATTGATTATTTCTAAAATAGCAAGACCATTCTTGAAAGAGATTTTATATTTCTCTCCATCGCTGAGTTCCTTGTCATTTAAAAACCAGCTTGAGTGAAGTTCAGGGGATCCTTTGACTGTGCACTGTAATCGTGCAGCAATGCCCTGCTTCCATGTAATCTTAGACTCCATTTTCTTCACAAAAGTAGGAGGCTCTGAAAAGAGTATTTCATAATAAGATAGTAGTATTTTCAAAATAACCATCAGAGGAGACAAGACTTCAAGAAGAAAGGACAAGAAGATTACTGCTGCACACAGAATATGCATATGCCATATTTTTGAATTCAAGATATAACACATTACACTGGTTACTCAGGTCCTTGGTCCCTGAAATACAGTAAACAGTTAAGAGTTCCATGATGCAAGAGGCATGGTGTTATGCAAGGAAACCATAATCAAAGATCTTACCTTGCACTGTCAACACAGCAGAGCAATCTGAAGTCCCAGCATCATTTGAAGCTGTACAGACATATCTCCCTGAATCTTTCAGTTTTGCCTTAGAAATTTCAAGAACAATGACCTTTTCTTCAAAAGAAAGTTTACTTTCCATTGTTTGATGAATTTTTTTGCCATCCTTTGTCCAGGTGATGGTCACTCCAGTATCCTCATCCACTTGGCACTCAAGACGTAATAGATTGCCAACAGCTGCAGACACTGACTCAAAGGTCTTTATAAAGCTGGGCTTCTTGATAACAATCAGCTCTGTGCTGCATGTAGCAGTGCCAACACTGTTTGATGCTTTACACAGGTAAACCCCCTGGTCTTCTAACTGAAGACTTTTGATTTGAAGAGAATGTTTGTTTTTGTCACTTGTTACATTATAGTTTGCTCCAGAAGTGATGGCAATGTTGTCTTTGTGCCAGACAACATCCATAGGTGTGGAGCCAGTGACTGTGCATTGGAAAGCAGCTTGCTTGCCCACATATAAAGTCATTGGATCAGGTTTTTTAATAAATACTGGTGGGTACATTTCTATAGAAAGTAGGCAAAACATAAGAAAGATGTAATAGGAGAAGAATGCCTGATACAGAAGATGTGCAGCATATATTCAATTAGACAATTGAATGTACATGCTATTCTAACCTAAATAGTCTTTCAACTCATAAGAACACAGGTCATATTCATAAAACAGTACGCACATTAAACTGTAAAGGAACTTACCCGTTACTGTCAGAGAGGTGGAACAGCTGTCACTGCCATGCTGGTTGGACGCCTTGCAGGTGTATTCACTACTATCTGCTTTGGTTGGGTTCAAGATCTCCAGTGAAGAAGAATGATGCCGACTAAGGATCCTGTACTTCTCACTCTGCTTGATCTCAGTGCCAGACTTGAACCATTTGAAGGTCACGTTAGGTGCATCTTCAGTTTCACATTCAAACTTGGCACTGTTGCCAACATTGATATCCATGGGCAGGATTTTGTACCTGAAAACAGGTGGCACTGGGGAAAGAAAATAAAAAACGTCAGTGAACAAGCAGAGAGTAATGTAAAATGTGGGTGACTGATTCAATGGATCAGGAACAGTGAGAGTGGAATTCAGCACAATAGTGGGAAACATTCCAGGAGTGACTGTGAAGAAATGGTGTGAATGTTAGACGAAGGAGAAAAGAATGAAAGAATGAGCCCATGACAAGTGGCCCCTGAAAGCATGCAAAGATGTCAGCACTGAGGGCGAAATGGACCAAAGGGTGAAATGTGACATTTCTTTTGTGACAACATTTTTCATGGACATGCAAGTGACCGGTGGACACACCCTGGAATGCTGATGATACATGTGGATATGATATAGGGATGATACTGAGAAAGGTGACATTTATTTAGTTGTTTTTTGAAGTGAAAATGTGAGAAAAAAATTATTTTGACAATATGTGACCAGAAAACCTTTTTTTTAGGGGGGTGGGGGTCAATATGAGAAGTGAATTATTAGTTTTGTTCCATAAGGTGAATAGTCGAATTTTAGATTGAAGTTAGTTAATTGTGTGAAGTAATGGATAATGACAGTATAGTACTCCCAATATCCAACCTCTTGAGACTACTGTGAGTCTTCCAGATGTGGTGGTCTTGCCGGCTTCATTCTCAGCCTCACAGACATATTCTCCTTGATGTTTCTCTTTGATAACTTTGTTGATTACTAACGTGTATGTGTCATGGTCTTTGGAACACTTGAACTCTTTGCCAGATTTCACCAATTGTCCATTGAAAAGCCAGTTCACCTTTTTAACACACTTTATGGTCACACTGAAAGTAACCTTACTGCTCTCCTCTGTACAAATATCCTCAAGTGTAGTTTCAATAATTGGATAGCCTTCAATATGTTGTTGTCTGGAGACAGTTACTTCCTCTGAGTAAAACTCCTCCCTGTGTTCTCTCTGGATGTGCATTTCTACATATTGTTCGGTTGGAATGGATGTAACAGGCAGATCAGTGGTAATGTCAGCTGCACCTACATCTCTCTCCCGGCCTTTTACCATCACAGAACTGGCCTCCCTTTTGGCCACCTGAACTGACTGCTGAAACTCAGTACGGGATTCAGTGGACATCTTCCCCACTTGAGCACTCTCAGATTGTTTGATTTGCACTGCCTTTGACTCCTGTAATATTATTTGTTGCTCGGCTGTTTGGATTTCAACTGCGGATTTCGACTCGGTCTTGAGTGCAGCAGACTGAGACTTGGGAGTTGCAAAATCGACCGTACTCTCTGCGACTCTGACCGTCTCAACCACAGATGACATCATCTCTTTGGAGCGAGCACTACTGACCTGAACTCTCTGGGGCCTATCAATTTGCATGGTGCCAGGCTGCTCGGAAGTAAGAACATGCTGCTCCTGATAAACAATGGAGTGGAAAGCTGCCTTGAGTTCAGTCCTCAGATCAGCAGTCTGAGGGTATTCACCTTCAAAAGCCAGAGTGATCTCCATGGGAGCACCTGGTGTTGTAATGAGGTATGTGAATATGGCACGTTTGGGTTCTTTCTGAACTTTCACTTCTTGTACTTCAACAGCCTCTAAACTCTGCACAACATCTGCCAGTAACAGTGGCTGGTCACGAGCCACAGCAGACTGCAGGGCATCTTTCAACTGACGTCTGATGTTCAAACTTGATGCTTTGGGAATCTGAATAACAAATGTCATCTCCTTTGGAAGGGGTCTACTCTCGCCAGACTCGGACACCATTAGAGACAGTTTGGGCTGGTTTGTCACACGGACACTGGTTGACTCTGATTTGGTTATTTCTTGAGAAAGTTCACCAGTCATGATACGTTTCTCATCCATTACTATTGACTGTCTAACTGACTGGCCTTCCTGAATTTGGACCGCAAAGTCCTGCTCTGCAGCCTCCAGAGGGGCACTACTCTCAGTTGAGATCTCCTTTTCCTCCACCTGCACTGGTTCTGTTGGCACTTTAGGCTCTACACCAGTTTGACATATAAATTTGTCCACAGCCTTTAAGCTCTCAGTATGTCCCTCCTGTAATGCTTGATTAGCTGCCACACTAGTGACATGCATGACATTCCAGCGTTCCTCCTTTTGGACTAGTGCACGCTGCTGTTTCATATCACTGGTAAATGGTGTTTCTTTTGGTAGTTGCATGGGCTTGGAAGAGACCTGAAGAATATTCTGAGGTTTGGGCTCTGATTTAAGTTCTGACTGAAGGCCTGTCACTGAAACGTCAAGATCTTTATGATGATCAGCAGTAAGTGCTCTTCTATCTTCAGATGTCGCTGCATGTTTTCTGGCCTTTTCCTGTTTCTGTGCTGCCATCTGCTGGTCTGGCTTTTCTATGACGATTACACCCTCTTTGGGTAATGTAGACACTGGCTCGACTGACTGGAGATGTAACGGGGTGTGGGGCTCTTTTTGAGGCTGAATAGACATTGTGTCTTCTTTTGCTGAAAACTCAGATGTATCCTCACAAATGACAGAGATTTGTTCATCTTGGGTCACTGTGTGTAAAAATGTTGGGCTTTTCCTAGCACCAGCTTGCTCAGCTGCGGGTCTCTCACTAGTGAACCTCTCCTCTGTTGGAAGTACATCCTGGTCGGTGATCACCTGCAGATGTAACACCTGCTCACCCTCCACCTGAGATGGAATTGAGATTGCACTGTCCAGACTTTGCAGCTGCTCTGTGTGCTCAGCACGTAGTGCCTGCTTTTCCTCTGCTGTAAGAGCAGATTTAACAACAACATCCTTGCAAAGACGCGCAGTCTCTTTATCTGGCCGATGCATGGAAAATTGATCTTCTTTAGATAGTGTATGTTTAGTCTCACTAACTGAGGCAATGACAGGTTTGGATAATTCTTTGGTCATTGCAGACTGTATAGCGGAGTCAGAGGAGGAAAGATCAGTGGTGTGACCTTCAGGAATTAAACGCTTTTTGGATGATGTGGCAGAATACAGTATCTTAATCCCTTCTTTGACTTTGTAACTTGTTTCTTCCTGTGGCTTTGGGATGTCTTGTGACTCCTCTTTGGAGATTGATAGCTGGGATTCAACCTGATAACCACTGACTAGATGCTTGGGCTCAGACATTGGCTGCACTTGAGCTGGCTTCCTGTCACTCAAGGGTTCAGTGCTAACCGTAGACAAAGTTGTCACCTCCTCTGCTATGGCAGACATTACCTTTGACTTTCTCTCCCTGGCAGACTGGAGCTCTACAACCTCTGGACTTTTAATACGATCGCAGTGCTGCTCTGTCAGATCTTGTCTCTCTTGAACTGCAGATGAAAAAGCAGCCATTTTTAGTTGTTTTGTGGGAACAGCCGCAACTTGGAGTGGATGTGTGGGAGCTACAGACACTCTTTCTTCTACTTCATGAGACTGCAGCACAGCAGCTTGGTGGGTGACCTGCTCTCTATGAAGAGAAGCAGCAGAGATGTCCACCTCTCCAAGCGTGCCCACCTGCTCACTTGAAACAACCTGTCTGTCCTCAGTACCAATGGTATACACCATCTGATGCCCTGCCTGAAGACTTGCCCCGGCATCTCCTGGAAGGTTGACCATGTACAAGCGGGATTCTGTAGCTTGTTCAGTCATGGATACTTTATAACCTTTTTTTTTCTGAACTACCATGTGTTGTTCATGTCGAGTTACAGAGACAGGCTCTTTGAATACAACTAACTCAGCACTACAAGAGGCTTCCCCAAATGGGTTGGAAGCCTTGCATGTATAGACCCCACTGTCCTCCTGTTTAACACTCTTCATGTTGATGAAGCCTGACCCATCACGGTTGTTCTCCATGATGTAATATTTGCTAGGCTGAATACGAAAAGCACCTCTTAACCAATGCACATCTGGAATTGGATCCCCTGTGACATTGTACCTAAACAAAGCCTCACCTCCTTCAGTGCACCTCACAGGTTCAATCTGAACAGTGAATGCAGGAGGCTGTCCTGTTACTTTGAACATCTTTTCAATCCATTTCTCTGCTGTGCTAATATCACTCTTTTTTACCTCGAGGTAAGTGGTACAAGTAGTCTGTCCAAATCTATTACTGGCTGTACAAGAGTACTCCCCTTCATACTCAGTTTTTACCTCAGTAATTATTAAAGTGTACTCCTCTTTTTCTTGAATCATTTTGTAGACTGATGAATTAGTTATGACACGGCCATTGTGAAACCACTGAACATTAGGCCTTGGGAAGCCAGAGACTGTGACAGTAAATTTAGCCGTCTCTCCATCAGTGACAGCTGCTGCTGAGAGTTGGGTGATGAAAACTGGCTTTTCTTTTTTCTTTTCTAAAGTACTAGAGTAACGTTTAGATTCTGGTTTGAGTTCAAGTGTTTTAGTTTTTCCAGGTAACTGGACGCCAGTGTGGTAAGTCTCTTGTTCCTCTTCCATGGTGGTGACAGTCAAGCTAGAACGTTCTGCGTACAAAAAATAATTCAGTTTACAAGAATGTCAGTAACAAAATTATCTGAGTTGATCGGAGCTGTTGAGTTATTCTCAAAATCCGCTGTAAGAAAGTGACATTAAACATGTATGGATATACTTTATAAAATATACAAAGTATGCATGAGTTTAATTTACATTTTTATTCAGTTATATAAACACTGTTTGAGACCAACTGAAGTGAATTCTGTACATATAAATCATGAATTGCTTTCTCATTCCAATATTGGCATTTTCTTATCTGCTTTGTGAATATGGAGTGTTGACCAATTGTGTACAATAATCAAACTACTCCATTCATTTAATGCAACGTCCTCCTAACAGTGACACATATATTTACAACACATTATTTTTATATAGCATTTTCAAAAAGGTAATTTCACAGATTAATTTTAGATTTATATTCTAATTTTAAGTTTAATTCACTATACTCTTGTCTGGGTTACCTTATTCAAAATACAGAACAAAATAAATAAACTATGTCAAACTCTTTAACAAAGACAAGCATGATAAGCTTATTATTGAGTATTACTGAATTATTTTAAAGACATTTTCATGCTAAAACATTCCAACAAATAGAATTTAGTGTGAATCTCCCATTACATTTATTAACTAAACACCTCTACCTAGCCACTATAGCAGTATATAGCAATTTGAAAGATAGACCAAAATCCTAAACCAATGTGAATGTCCTTCATGGTACAATGAGATGTGAGAAGGACTGAGACTAAAGTTTGCATATACAGTGAACTGATATTGAAGCATCTGTAAACAGTTTTAAGAAATATGAAGATGGCCGTGTCAGATCAATTAATCTAGAAGAGTTATAGACTACACCCCTATCTGTTAGTCAGATTAAGGCTAGATTAATGCTATTAATATAATTTAATTTATGTTAAGGCTGTGATCAGTTTCAAATGGATCAGGCCACATAATTTTAACGGTACACCCTATGTAGAATTCATATTAATATAATCTGTTGTGGACGTTTTTATACAGTGCTTTTTATAGTCAGTACATTCTACAGTGCAAATGGTATGACATTTAAACTTATCTGTAAAGCACACTTTTAATAAAAACCAGACTGAAGTCATTTACCAAACCCATTTCTACAATGACCCTTGCGTGTGTGAATAATTAACAACATACAATAAATAAACCAGTAAATATGTCCGCATGAAATATCACACAATGTTCACATTTATCAAGAATATTAGCACAAATAGTACAGATCTTCTAAAAAGTTACTTTCCCAGTTTTGGGGGGCTAAACATCCATGCTTTCATGATCTTTTCCCCATTAGAACACTTTCAATAAAGCAGTTGTTTCAGTACACCCAGCAAGATTCTGGATAAGGCACTTGTATTCCCCAGCATCACTCTGGTTCACGTTAGTTATAATCAGATTGAAATGTCCAGATGCCTTCTCTTGAATCATGTACCTTGTGTCTTTCACTAGGTCACCATCTTTGTACCATTCAGCTGTTGGGTGGGGTTTCCCACTAACCAAACACTGGAGAATCACAGGGGTCCCTAATGCTGCTGTCACATTAGTCAGGGGAATTATACATTTTGGAGGTGTTTCAGTAATTTGAAATTGAAAACTACAAATGTCTGATGATTTGCCTTTAAATTCAATCTTATCGTCTTTAGCGGGTTCTGCAAACACATCAAAGTTTATGCTGACATACTTTTCTCCTTGCTCACTCATCTCATTGTCTGTCATGGCAACAAGCCTCACTGCCTTCTGGGACTCATCAGCCTCCTGTTCAAACTCAAACTCCAGTTCTATCTCTGAAGCCTGCTCACCATCGAACAATGAATTCCCGACAACGAGGTCAAACTTCTGCGGCTGAACTTTGGCACTGCCTAAAGACACTGCAGTCAACTCCCTGCCTCTGGCCTTCCCTGAGAAGGCTTTAGGGTTCAACACCAGCAGAGAAGCCCTGCAGAGAGTCTCCCCAACTATGTTGATGGCTCTGCAGGTGTACACCCCACTGTCATGAGTGGTGACTTTCCGGATCTTCAGGAAATGATTATCCCCATCAGATGAGTGGAAGTATTTCTTATCATCGTGAGGTATTTTTTTATTACCTCTGAACCATGAGACTATGGGAGATGGAATCCCCATCAGAGAGCACTCAAACATGACGGTCGTACTCTCAGGAGTCTCCATGTCACAGATGGGGTTTATGAAGCGCGGGGGCATTTCAGTCACCTCAAAAGCAATTTTCAAATCATCGCTCTCCTGCGTGACAAAGTCAACGCCGCTCTCCTCATACATACTGGGAAGAACGTCCAGAGATATAATCATGCTTTTATTGTCAGCTGCGTATTCAGGTATGGTGATTATTTTCACCTGTCTTTCAAATTCTTTCACTTCGTTTTCATCAAGCTCAACCTCTAGCAGGATCTCTTGTGGGGATGGAGACCTGGAAGAATCATCCTCCTCCACATCAAACTCTATCACATGCTGGTGGGTGACGGCTGGGGGTGCCGGCATATACCTGGCCTCCTGAGAAATAACTACAACTAGTGCAACACTTCTAGCCTCTCCAACATAGTTGATAGCTTCACAGATATACTCTCCTTGATCAGCCTTGGTTACACTGAGAATTTCAAGTGTGATGTTGTCTCCATCTCTTTCCATTTTAATCCTTTCATCTGCAACAAGCTGATTTTTATTGCGGTACCATTTAACCTCAGGAGAGGGCAACCCAAACACCTCTGCAAAAAAGAATAAGGAGTCGTTTTCAAAAACTTTCTTTTTGATGAGAGGTTTCAGAAAAGCAGGGGGGATTCCCTGCACCTTCTCTTGAAGGGTTCCTATGCCGAGAGAGCCATGGCCTTCTGTCAGGAAGCTTCCCTCATCCAAAGTAAACGCAGGCGGGGTCGTCTCTATTCCCTCATCATCTGGAGACCCGAGGAATTTAGCCGGTGAGAAGAACATCTCACTGGAATCTAAGGAATCGATGGAGGGCCTTTTAGGTTCAACAGGATAGAAGGGATACTCTGCGGGGGTCCTATAGCCACCAGGACTGTCCATGTTGGGTGTGTGGAAAGATTCTGGCGATTTGTGAATCTGTGAAATCTCAGTGGATGATGCTGGGGTATAGAACCTCTCAGCCTCTGTTATTTCATCACTGAACGTGCTACCCATCTCAATGGACATCTCAGACTCTGGCGACAGAGGTCTGCCCCACTCGGCTGGGGGGTTGTAATAGTCGTAGACAGCACTGAAAGTCACCTCCTCCACTTCCAGTAAGCTCACACCGGCAGCACCCTGACTGGCTGCTGCTGTCACCTCTACACCCTGTCTGGCTGTTGCCAAGCTCTTGGCTGCTGCTACAACCGAATCCTGACTGGTTACTTTAGTCGCTCCAGCATCCTGACTGGCTGCTGCTGCCACACCATCCTGACTGGCTGCTTCAATCACTCCAGCATCCTGAATGGTTGCTTCCATCACTCCAACATCCTGCCTGGCTGTTGCACTTGCCTCTTGGGGAACTTGCTCTGTGACAGAATCAGTAAGAGCAAACTTTGGAGGACCCTCTACTGTGCGGTTGACACAAACTGGCTTTGACTCCAAAGGCACCTCACTACCCTTAGCATGTGATTCTATGTCCTCTGTGGCTTCTGTGATTTCACTCTGCAGCCCACACACACTTACTCCAACACCACTCTGTGAAGGTGCTGAAGTGGATATATCACCAATTATCTCTGTCACATCACATGCAGTAGAAGACATGGTTTCTAAATCCTGATTGTCTTGAGCAATTAATGATTCTGAAATTCTCTTTTGTTTAACAACTTCATTGGATAAAGACTTAGCCACAGGTACTCTCTCAAAAGGAATAAAGCTGCTGGTTCGGTCAAATGTCCTTACAGTCTTGTCTTTAATACTTTGATCCTCTGAAACAGTTTCCACACTTTCAGATGAGTGACTAGATTGACCAGGCCGTACTGGCTCTGGTCTAACCAACTGTGGGGATTGCTTTCCCTCGCCCACCTCTGAGAGAGACACAAATTGTTTCATATCACCATGGGTTAAAGGTCTCTCACCCTCATATTTGTCTGAAAACATACTCCTTTCAGTATCTTTCTCCAGTGTACATATAGTCTGAAAGGGTTCTTGAGGAACTTTGGGGGAAACTGACTTCGCTTTAGTCTGAATTTGTGTGTCACCGCTCTCTACGGAAATAGTTACTTTATTGGGTAAGAGTGTAATGTCCTCCACAAAATCTTTAGCCACTAGCTCTTCATATTGATCAGGATGTATTGCTACCTCAGGAATGTCCTCCTCAGGGAAATATGACTCAGTCTTTCTCGACTCCTCAGGAGAGGCAGTGACTGATGAAGATGAAGCTTCAAACACCTGCTTGATCTGAGATACTTTTACTACTGCAGCTGATGCTTGAAGACCACAACCAGTTATAATTGGGGCTTCTTTTGAAAAGCTTGGCTTTGGTCTTGATACTTTGGACTCATTCTCTGGGGAAATAGTGGAACCAGCAGCCTTACGGATGTTCTGTGAGGCTGTGGGATCAGTGAGATCACCACTATGACTGAGAAGAGGCTGCTTCAAATCAACAGGTATGCTGGGTGGTGTGACATGTACACCCTCAACTGCCATTTCATCTGTTAACTTAGTCAAAGGCACCTCAGCCTGGCAGGACACTTCCAAAATGCTCTCAACTTCTCCCATCCGGTTAGTAGCAGTACATGTATACGTTCCAGCATCAGCATAAGAGAAGTTGTCAATGTATAATCTGTAACCTTTGTCATGCTCCTCGAATCTGTACTTGCCAGTGATCTGGTTCAAGCATGAGTCATTATGATACCAAGTGATATGTGGGGAAGGTTCTCCTCGCAAAGAGCATTCTAGCACAGCTGAATGGCCCTCTGGGAAGCTGACATTCTTCATCTCACTGGCCATCTGAGGAACCTCGCCTACTGTATCATAAGAAAAGGTAAATTTGTGTTTCACAGCCTGAGAGCTCCCATCATCAGTAGAAGTCTCTAAAGCTTGGTCAATAGGCTCAAATTGTTCTCCGGTGTCAGCCAATGCCTCTGGGATGGGTGTGGGAGCAGTGATCGTGATCTCCACAGGTGAGGAGTACAAGGATGAGTCTGAGGTTTGAGGCTTGTGCACTACTGCTCGCGGGACCTGTAAGGTGGACTTCCTATCCATGTTAACATCCATGAAGGATTCTAGCTCCTCATCAATCATCCTCTCCATGTGTTCCTCAGTCATATCCATATCCTCTGTGACTATCACTTCCTGTGAAGCCACTGGCAATTGTCTCAGCTGATCCCCATCTATTATCACCAGTGTGGCAGAGCACAGTGATTTTCCAAATGTGTTTGTTATGATGCAGTCAAATTTCCCTTCCTGTTCTTTAGTTGGATAGTATATGGTCAGCTTGGACTCATTGGATTTAGTTAGAATATCATAATCTGGGTTATGAGCTATTGGTTGGTTATCTTTAAACCAGGTGACTGTTGGATGTGGGTCCCCCTGGAAATGACATAAGAATTCAGACATCTCACCTATTTTGACTCTCAGAGAGGACATTTCTCTAACAATAACAGGTGCAGACCCTCCCAGAGACTTGTCAGTTTGTTTTACCCTGACATCTTTCTGTACAGTTCGTTTATGTACCCCCTCAGCTGCCCTCACACCCATCACATCCTCAGGAACTCTCCCATCAGGTCCGCCAACGGCCCCTATCTCTTTGATCTCGGATTGCTGCCATTTGCTACTGCTTTGATCTGCTGACACAGAATATTCCTCCGAAGTCCTGTTCCTTTCAGTAAGGTCCTGGAAGGCACGATGACTTGGTGACCGTTTTCTGACAGGTGAGGACTCACGGGGAGATGGAAGATCATAAGAGGAGTCTTCATGGGGTAAACTAACACCATAAGGTCCACTGGTAGGTGAATGTTTTCTCACATGTGAAGATTTACTGGACGATTCATGAGCACTCTCTCTCTGAGGCGAGGGCAGTTCATAGGAGGGCACTTTCTGGTTTCTAGAGGTTAGACCGGTAGGTGAATGATGAATGGGTGAATGAAGTGTGGGCGAAGGTTTTCTTCCAGGTGAAGACTTTCCATCCTTGAACTGAGGAGGAGGAAGGGCAAAGGAGGGATTGTTTGACATGCTGACATCAGCGGGTTTGCATTGCTGTTGTTCTTGTAGTTCCGAATTTTCAGCCACAGCCCAATTCGACTCTAATTCCACTACCTCCTCTTGCTCAGTGAGAACATCCTGTTGCCACTTTAAGATACGCTGAGCCATGGCTTCCTCCTCACTCACAAAGTACTCACTGTCAGTCTGTAGCCTGGTTTCTCGTCCCTCTGTGGGTATATGCTGATGAGGGTCCCACTCTAGGCTCTCAGAAGGTACATCCTGAGTCAAGAACTTTTCCTTTGCTGTCTTTTCTGGGGACGTTTTTCTTTGTCTCACTGACTCAGGCTGTGCAGTAGATTCTGTGGCAACCCCTTCTGCACCACTCTTTGAATCAATCGTTTTCTGTCCATGATAGCATGAATATTCTTCCTCGACCCACTCAGATTCAGGATTAACCACCTGTTCTGTCAGGACGTCTTGTTGCCATTTCATGATTCGTTGAGTCAGGGCCTCCTCCTCACTTGCAAACTGCTCACCCTCAGTCTTTAGCTCACAAATATTCTCCCGGGACAAATGAAGCTCGTGTTCCTCCCGAGATCTCCTGTCACCAACATGTTTGTCTTTGGCCTTTAATCGGGGTGATTTATGGAATGATGGAGCTTCTGTTTCTTGTGTAGTTTTCTTATCTACTTCTTTGATATAAGTATGACCCTCAGGTTGCATGAATTGTGAATCCTTTACCTCGGGCAAATCCACTTCCGGCTGAAACTCCTCTTCTTGCTCCATCTGCATTCCCTTCTGCCACTTTCTAATGCGCAGCGCCAGGAGTTTTTCCTCAACCTCCATCCGTTCTTCATCCAAAGTCTTCTCAAAGGGAGGCTCTGCTGAGCAATCGTGTTCTAATTGTTCATCTGATTGATCACCTCTCACTTCTTCCTTTTGTGCAATTGCCTCACCCAGGAATCTTTCCTTTACTGTCCTCTTTGGCTTGGATCTTGGAGATGCACCTAATGATGACTTCAGTTCTGCAGTGATGCTCACACTTTCAGTATATGTCATTTCAGAGGACACATCCATCTTAGTTGTCAGATCTCCATGGTGCCGATTGAGGTTTTCTAACTCCTCGTCTCTCTTTTTAAACTCATTCTGGTTTTCCCTGTAAGCCACGGTACCTTCTTCCCCAAGTGTTTCAGGGAACCTTTCACCTTTTTCTTTCTCTGTCACCTCACCTTTTAATATCTGAATGGCCCTGGCTCTAGACTGAGGTTCAAATGAATGCCTCCCATGACGAGGCCTTGAAAATTCTCCTCTTTGTCCAGCCAATCCAGACATTCTGTCCAAACGACCTTGAAATTCTGCTCTATCGTTCTTTCTATCTCCCTGTTCAAAGGCTCTGATACGCTGCAGGTTAGTTAAGGTAGACTTGACCTTCTGTCTATCAGCATAGTCAGTATAGCTGGATGCAGATTCGCTGGCCACAGACTCCAGATCAAATTCAGAAGATGACATGGTGGAGATAGAGAGCCTCTTCTTTTTTTTGACAGCTTTTTGTAGCATGCTGAGCTTGGCCTTGACCTCGCCATGCAGACTGTCTGTGTCACTAAACCTCTCACTATATCTGTCACTGCACCTGTCACTAAATTTGTCACTGAACCTGGCCCCAGTGCGCCTGTCACAGTATATGTCACTGAGTCGGTCATTAAATCTCTCTGGCCTCTCAAACATGGGAGGAGGAGACCGGGCACGCTCAGAAGCTGTTTCCAGAGTTTGACGCTCTGGCGCTTTGGAGGGTGAGGCTGTCCTGAAGTAGACAGTTCTTACCAGGGAATCTTTAGATTTGGATCTACCTTGATGGACTTTAGACATCTTATCAAATGGAGAACCAACACATCTTAGATCTACCCTAAATTTTCTCTCTCTTCTTTGCTCTACCATTGTGTCAATACTCTCGTGAGTCTGAGCTGATCTTCGCACGAAACTCAAATAATTAGCAGACTGTTCCTCCCTCAGTGAAACCAAAAGGGATGCTGTGGATTCAGCGGACCCCTCCGAGTTAATTGCCATTACTTTGTAACTGCCAGAGTCTTTATCATTTATACCATCAATGATCAAACTTGTTGTGTGCATGTGCATTCTACTGTCAGTGCATATTCTACGACGGCGCTCTTTCTGGATCTGCCTATTGTTATGAAACCACAAGATTGTTGGGGGTGGGCATGCTACCAGTTTGCATTGGAAAGCTGCTGGGTCCCCCTCAAGAACAGACTGAAACTTGAGCTTCTTGGTAAAAGAAGGTTTGATGTTTTCAGTCCAGGAGCTGATGGAGGACGTTCGACTGGAGCAGCGGTTGGCAGAGACCAGACCGTGATCCAAGCAGTCCTCAGTGTCGGAGAAGGCTCCCCTCAGTTGTCTTTTGTTGTCCATATATTCAGATTTCTCATTAAAAAATAACTCTGAAAGAGAGAGGAGATAGCTTTTTTAAAATAAAATGCCCCTTTGTTTAAAACAAAATAAAATATTTGAAATGAATATTAATGGTAATATTAAATACATGCAGCAAGTCACAAAGCCATAAAAAACAATTTCACTCACCATATTTGTTCGAATAAACGCAAGACTTGATTCTTTTTTTAAGATTCTGACACGACAAATGCTGGATGTTTTGTTCCTTCTTCTGTGGACACTTCTTCAAAACATAAATTTCTTAAAGACCATAAATGTGGTATCCAAAATAAACTGATCTGCTTTTGATTTAACCTTTTGGTTTTGGTTGACTTACTGTATATGTATGCTAAAATATTTCTTACCTGACTTGCAGACAGATGAATAAACGCCCTTTCTAATCCTTTTATTTGGGGTAAATTATGCAGACATTGATGAGAAACATGGTTCTCCAATGATACAAATACGTCAATGTGGTAAAAGAGGCTCTAGAATTGTATGAGAAGGCGTTTATTCGAACTAATATAGTTTACATGTATATTCATGTTATTTTGAAAGCAAACAACATTAATCACATACCACTATCTGCAAGCCAGTCTAAGAAATATTTGCAGGAGGAAGGACTTCCAGATGCAAGAAATTTAAAAAGCAATTAAAAGATGTGGCTATTTCCATATCTTTTAAAGATCAATTTCCTGTTGGATGGAAACTTTAAAAGATATACATCCTGCACCTCTCTTGGAGACAGTCCAGTGATAACCTTCATGCGGACAAATACAATTGATAGATGCAAACCCCATTTCCCCAAAACATCTTACAACAAGCATTTTTTTATCTGTGCTTATTGTAAGCACCTCAATATATTGGACATTACAGTCAAAAACTGAAAATGACGAAGATGACACATTTCTATCAGATATTATCAGTTTACATGCAGTGTCGACATTCTGAAACCATTTAACAAACAATATGCTGGGATACATTCATCTGAGGGGAGGGATAACATGGCATTTAAATAAGTATGAAGCTATCTTACCTTTGACTTCTTCCTCAATCTTGGCTTCAATTGCTTCCCTTGATACTGATAAGGAGACAAAAACATTTACTGTCAGTTGTCAGCTGATAGGTAACAATGTTCATGACATATTGTTTAGCCTTTTGACGGTATATTACAACGAACAAATACTAACTTCCCTCCCATCAAATAGTATTTCTATTGTACAAGACATAATGACTACACAGACCTAGAACAAAAACTTAAGTTACACAATGGTGTTTCAACTGTGATGACAAAAATGACATTAAAAGCAGTGATGCATTATAAACACAAAAAAGGGGTTGACAAGGAGCAGGAAAGTGGAGACAGAATACAGCATGCAGAAAGTCCAGAAAGTTGCCTGTGGGGGGAACAACCAGGATGTTTAGAAACTGATGGACAAGTAACACGAAAAATAGAGTGAAAGGGTAGAAAGTCCCCTACAGCAGTTTAAGAGACATCAGATTAATAGTGCTCCTTTTCTCTGAAGATGTGAGGTTAGTTCAAGAAAAAAGCTGTACGTATGTTGGTGTCATGTAAGACTTAGGTTGAGGAAAGAGAAGGTATTTGTGAATATTAATAGATTATTTACAAAGTGATTTTCCACCACAGACTATTTACAGCTGAATATCAAGTTTACCTTCGTTTACTTCAAGGGTAGCTGTGCACACAGCTGCTCCAGCACTATTGGTTGCTTTGCAAGTGTATTGTCCCGCATGCTCAGAGAAAGTGTCAACTATAATTAGGGTGGCAGTGTTTGTCAATTCATCAAAATGAAAGACAGTGTTTGTTGTGGGTCTGATTGGCTTCTGGTTGTGAAACCAGCTTATCTCTGTCTTAGGCACGCCAGATACACATGCATGAAACCTAGCCACTTCCCCATGTGGCACAGAACAGTTCTCTATTGGATGAATGAAAGTAGGTTTTTGACCAATAGGGGGTTTCTTAAGACTGGTCAGGCTTGTTGAGACATGCAGCTGAGATGCAGATGTGCTATCCACAGTTTGTCTTTTCCCTGAAAGGAAGCATGTTCATTGGCTTTTTAGCATTGTATGTCCTTGTGTTCACATTGAAAAAACAAGAAAATAAAACTGTAAATTATACACCTAATACCTTATTATTGATAACAATTTTTTTCCCCATGAAAACACATTAAATAGTTCCATCAAAAACAGTAAGTAAATAAAACTCACCATCTAGTTTCAAAGTTGCGGAGCAAGACACCATTCCTGCTGAGTTTCTGGCAACACAACTGTATTGCCCCTCATCCTCTGGATAAACCTTGGCAATCTCTAGTTGGCAGGTGTCACCAAACTGAGACATCCTGAAGAAGTCAGACTGTTTGACCTCCTTCTCACCACAGAACCAGCTGATCTTCACATCTGGAAATGGTGCCATTTTAGTACATGTTCAAAGCAATTACTTTGAGAGTTTGTGAACACATCATCATCATTGTGTTTTTGACATAATATGTTAATCCAAGGTCATGTACCTTCTCCAGAGACACGGCATTGGAACCTGGCGGACTCTCCCTCCTTGGTAGAGGCATTGCTGATAGGTGACACCACCACAGGAGGGGTCATGGGTGCTCCAGTGTCAGGGGAAACCACCTCTGAAACTGTACACAAACAATACATGTTTTGAATCTTGACATTTCTGCAAGGATTCCTATATTTTACATGAGCAAAACTGACTCAGTTTACCTTCCACGTTAAGTGCAGCTGAGCTTGTGACCATGCCAGCATCATTCTTAACTTCACAGTTGTAATCAGCTGCATCTTCTGGGAACACCTCAATCAGTAGCAGTGTGTGCTCATTTCCTTCACGCAGGAACTTGCACTTGAACCCAGCAGAGAGAGCCTGGGAGTTCTTGTACCAAGACACTTGAGGCTGTGGGATGCCAGTCACCTCTACAGAAAAGCGAGCAGGTTTGCCTGACCCCACAGACAGTGGCTGCATGTGTCGGATGATCTTTGGTGCCTCAGGGACTAAATTAAACAATGGAAGGTTTGATCACAATGAGAATGAACTTTTTAAGGTAGAAAATTCAACTACTGAATCGTTTTTACTGAATATTTGAGCTCTACTTACTGTTTACATGGAGGGTGACAACACTTCTGTTCTTCCCAGCGATGAAAGTGTACTCCCCTGCATCCGTTCGGAAGGTTTCAGTGATGGTCATGCGGTGGACCTTTCTGATGGAAACGTAACTGAACCTCTCTTCAACTTCAAACTTGATCTCAACACCGTTCCTAAGCCAACGGCCTTCTACGTCATCCTCATTGACTTCAAACTCAAACGTTGTTCGTTGTTTCTCAACAACCTGCAAAAGGAACAGTCATATATTAATATGTCAAAATCGAAATGTCTTGAGGTATTCAGAAATGTTTTGAAATCATTGCTTACGGTGATTTCTTTCTCGGCTGGCTCTGAGATCCTGACATCCCGTCCCTCTACAGTCAGGTGACCTTTTGACACACTTGCACCAGCGACCACAGAATACTCCCCAGCATCAGACATGTGGACAGTCTGGATCATCAAGCGGTGCAGAAACTTCTCAGTAGAGACTTTATGTCTGCAACATTAGAAGTCACAGAAGACATTAAGAATTTATGTTCTGTTGAACAAAATGTCTTTCTTATATGATTTCATGGAGAATATATTAGATGAACTGTATGCACCTCTCAGATACTTCCAGCTCCTGTCCGTCTTTCATCCACATCACTTGGATGTTTGGCTCAGAAACTTCACATTCAAAGATGGCCTTCTTCTTCTCTGTTATCTTGATATCTTTAATATGCTTGGTGAATTCAATCACACGAGCTGGAATACAAATGCAAAGATGTTTTCCGATTATGTAATCCACAGGATAATCTAGATACTGGGAGAGAAAAAATCTTTAAAACATTATTTACCTTCAACATAAAGGTTTGCGGATGTAGCTGCAGAGCCAGCAACAAATTTATACTCTCCAGTATCACCAAAATGAACATTCCGGATTGTGAGGGAGTGCGTAAGCTGTTTTGAACGGGTCTGGCACTTGTCTGTTGACCGAATCTCAATACCATTCTTGAGCCACTTGTAGGTGATGTCCTCATAATTTACATTTACTTCAAAGGTGATGGTGTCTCTCTCTTGGGCATTGAGGTCTTTTAGCATGGAGGTGATCAAAATAGCTATGGACAAATAACTAAGTTATTGTACATGTACCGGTACACAAAATGATTTGAAATGTATTGAATAATGACAAATGTTTTACTCACCACTAATGGTCAGTGTTGCAGAGACCCTGTCATTTCCACAGACAAAGGTATACTCTGCAGAGTCTTGTCTGCTGGTATTCATGATCTTGAGCTGGTGAAGTTTTCCCTGGACCACAATCCTGAATTTATCACTCATTTCAATCTCAACTCCGTTTTTCAGCCAGGTGGCAGGGACATTGAAATGTGAAACTTCACACTCAAAAGTGGCCACATGTGTCTCTGGGACTTCAACACTCTTCAGTGGTTTGGTGACACGCAGAGCTGAAAAATGCACAATAAATCAAATTCTCAACATGGTAATGGAGTAAAGATTACCCACACATATGATGTTATATGGTCTAGTTATTTGCTGAATTAAGTCTTGTAAATGTGTCATTCAATCTGAATAATATAAATAAGAATCATATTTTGTCTTTCATACATACCCTCAACATGGAGATGTGCACTGCACTGGAGATGGCCAAACACTGCAGTGTACTCTCCAGCATTGTGAGTGCTCACATTCTGGATGACCAGCTTGTGAGCCTTCCTCTCAGACAGTATCTTGCACTTTTCACTTGATTTCAGCTCCACGTTGTTAAACATCCATTTCACCGGAATGTTATCGTGGGACAGGCTCAGTTCAAAAGAGGCTGTGTCATCTAGCAGTGAAGTCACATCCTTGGGCTTCTTCACAATCTTAATGGCTGAGTAGTTAGGAGAGCAACGGGTCAGAGAATGCATGAAATTACATGATATGGCTTGTGAATGTTGGAACATATGTGTGGCGGCCTGCGGAAACCCTTCACAAGGTGAAAATTTGACTTTCGGGTGTTATATATATTTGGAAACTACAAACTCTCCTGAATACAAATCTGTTTAAATCACTCAGATATCTTTATCACAACTGAAGTTACACCAGTTGACGTGTCAAAACGTGATAAGGGAGAAAACTGCAATCAAAGATTCCATTCTAATTCTGTTTCGAATGTGGAAAGAAAATCATTTTGTTCGTAATCGCGTTGGGAATGTAAATGTCAGTTTACAAGTTTAAAAGCCTGACTTCATTGATCCGTTGCTTGGGGCTGCTGCAGCACTCAAAAGAGCAGGCAAACTGAATAGTTGATATGACATGGCTTGAAATTCTTGCTAGCTGATTTTTCCAAAAACCGTTGAAATTAACTGTTTTTCATAAGTAATCATATACTTTTAGTACATTACAATGAAGTTAAGGGTGTTAACTATACAAAACAAAACAAAATCTCAATTTTGACAGAAAACGATTTTCGATATTTTATGGCTTAGAGCCAACAATCAGCGGCCGCGACATCCGACGGGTTTCCGCAGGCGGCCGCACATATTTCTTCCATGATTGAATCATCCTACAATAATAGCACTTGTGTACTTACTTTCAACATTCAATCTGGCACTAGCAGACAGCTTTCCAAGTTTGAATCCATAAACCGACTCATCGTGAGTTGTGCAGTTCTTGATTTTTAAGGTGTGGACCATGCCTTCAGCAGTAACCTCATATTTCTCACTGGTGCGGAGTTCAACGCCATTCTTGATCCACTGTGAGCCCTTCACATTCTCATGGGTCAGCTCCAGACTGAACACTGCCTCCTGTGTCTCAGTGACAGTCTGGTTCTTCAGGGTCTTCTTGATTTTCACAGCTATTAAATACATTATTGACATTAGCTTACAAAAATCTATTTAAATTAATAACATCAAACCAAGTTCAGATCCAGCCTCAGAAGGTGGTACATACCTTCAACTCTGAGGTTGGCGGTTGTCTTTGAATTGGCAACCTGGTAGGTGTATTCACCGATATCCTGGGGTCTGGTTATGACAATAACAAGACGCCTGACAGCACCAAGTGTTTCACTCCTGATATTGTCGCTAAAGTCCACAGGCTGTCCATCCTTCAGCCACTTGCCCTCGGTGTTCGCATTGGCCACCTCACACTCCAGCTCAGCTGTCTGTGACTCGGCTACTGTCACATCCTGAAGTGGCCTGTTAATCGCTCCACCTAGTCAAAGGATAAGAGCATGATTTAAATCATATGGAGATATTAAAGTAAACAATACATGTAAGGGCATGAAACAATTGTGTGTTTCACAAAAGTGACACATACCTGACACGGTAAGCTTTGCGCTGGATGTCTTTTCACCAGCTGCGAAAGCATATTCTCCTTCCTCATCCTTCATGACATTGATGACAGTCAAGGCATACCGCTTGCCCTTTGCCTCCATCTTGTATTTTGCACCAGCTTTGAGGGGCTGCTTCTTGAAGGTCCAGACAGCATCAATGCCAGGATGTGAAACTTCAACCTCAAAGGTGACATTTTGAGTCTCGGTGCACACTTTATCCTCCATGTGCTTTACGATTTGAATTTCTGTTGGAATAAGTTATATTAGAACAGAAACTAAAATGTTTTTTTTCCTTTGCCAGTGAATTGGTTAAAGAAGGTTTCGTTAAACAGTGGCAACTAATCACTTTTTAAAAATTCTTACTTTGGACAGTGAATTTGCAGGTTGTGTCAGCTCTGCCCACAACAAGCTTGTAGTTTCCTTCATCTGAAGCGAAAGACCTGTTAAACACCAGGCGCTGTTTGGTTCCCTTTGCAACCATCTGGATCCTCTCGCTGGGCATAATGAGCTTGTCATTTTGGTACCACTTCACGGAGCTGACATCTGCAGCGGAGATCTTAGCCTCCATAACAGCCTTGGTTCCCTCAACTGATGTGACATCACTGAGTGGTACCAAAATATCGATGGCTGGGAGATACAGAGAGTGGGTATAAAGTTAAACAACATGTCATTTACAGTAAGACAATTTAATAATATTAAAGTGATATTGTGAAATATACAATGTTGTTTACTTTGAACAGTCAGTTTTCCTGAGGTGGAGATATCCTGGGCAGGGACAACAAAGGAGTAGACTCCAGTGTCCTCTCTGCTTACATTCTCAACCAGAAGCTTGTGGACCAGTTTGTCAATTACAATATGGATGCGATCTGAGGCAGAAATGGCTTGACCATTCTTCATCCATGTCCCCTCAACGTTTTCTTGAGAGAACCTCACTTCTAACTGAGCAATGTCACCCTCACAGATGGTAAGGTCAGTAAGTGGCTGCATCAGTGTCACAGGACGCACTAAAAGAGACAAATATGAGAAGGGAACATAAACGTTTTTTTAATGTCCTTGTTTCAGTGCCCCCCCACCAACCTCTTCATTCACTAAAGACTATTATGTAGGTTGTACATGAACAAGTGAATTTAACAAATAGGCTGATCATCAAAAAAGGTACTCACATTTCATCTTCAGGGAAGCACTTGTCTTAAATTCACCAACAACAAATGTGTATTTGCCTTGATCTTCTTTCTTCACGTCTTTCACAGATAGAGAATGTCTTCCACGACGGGAGGAGATAACATATTTGCTGCTGGGAGTGATCTCCTTTTTCTCAAAGTACCAGGTACCTTCAGCATCTTCTCTTGACAGCTCACATTCAAACTCCCCAGAGTAGGTCTCTGGTACCTCAATGTTATCCAATGTTTTCACCATGTCCAAAGCGGCCCCTGTGTATTGAAATAGTTGGTTATCATTCAAAAAATGACAGGTGCCTATTAAATCAAATATGTTTTTCAAATACTACAGTTTGATAAATTTTCAAACCTTCAACATAGAGTCTGGCTGTGGTTCTGATGTTGGGATCCTCAACAACGGCACAACTGTATTCTGAATCATCCTTCACTTCAATGATGAGCACAGAAAGGAAGTGGACCTTTCTGTCTGAGTGCATCCTGTATTTGTCTCCAGAGAAAATCTCCACATTGTTTTTCAGCCATTTGACTTTGACAAAAGGCTCATTGGTTTCACATTCAAATGTAACCATGGTGTCCTTCTCTTTGGCACTGACATCTTCCAATTCTTGAGTAAAGTTAACAACTTGCTTGCCTGAAATTAAATGCAGAAATAATCAACTAAAATATCATGTTTAATAAAGATGCTTTTATCTTGACTAAATTACCCTGGGCATTCAATACATGAAATATTTAGAAATCATTCAAATACCTTGCACCAAAAGGAATGCGTGGCTTGAAGTTTCCCCTGCAATGTTGACGGCTTTGACCATGATGCTAGCAGAATCGTCAGCGGAGACATTGCGTATCACCAATTCACATACATGATCCTCAGGCCAGTACCAGTAGATGCGATCAGTTTTCTCAAGCAAAATACCATTCTTGAACCACTGGCACTCAGGTTCTGGTTTACCGACCACCCTGGTTCTGAAACGAACCTCCTCCATCAGGGAAACTGTCTGGCTTGCAATGCGCTCCAAGATCTTAGGAGCTTCCATGCTGGGAGAGAGCTGAATCCTCTCTGGTTTGATTATGGGGATGGTGAGTTTCGCATCTTCCTCCTTCTTCTTTTTCTCAGCCTCAGACTTCTCTTTCATATGATGAAGAAGTTCCTCCTTCCTCTTCCTAAGCATGTCCTCGTAAGACTCATCCTTCCTGCGAGACTTGAGCTCCACAGCAGTGATGGCCTCATAGTAACCCTCCTCTGTTCTGCGCTTGAATTTGCTTTTCAACTCATCTGTCTCCTCTGTGGATTTTTCATGGATCACTCTCTCTGTCTTCCTCAGTTTTACAACCTCCTTGGACTGTGTGCTATCACTGGGTCTGTCGACCTTCACAACGTCAAAGGAAACTCTGCCTTGTTCAGAGCTGGGGACCTCTGGAGCTTTATGTTCTGGGACACGACGAAGGACAGATCTGAAGTCCTCTTTCTGTGTAATTTCCAGCTTAACGGTGTGTTCAGCTGTACCAATGGGGTTCTCTGCTACCACTCTCACTTCTCCTGAATCGTATGACTTGATATCGACAATCTCTAGGTAGTAAATGCCATCATAGCGTAGTCTCATTCTCTTGCTCTTGCGAATAAGCTGACCATTAAGGTACCAGTTAACCTTTGGCATTGGATAACCAGTCACTCTGCAGCGGAATCTTGCAATCTCACCTTCCTGCACTCTGGCAGGCTCAGGAAGAAGAACAATATCTGGCTTTGTCTTCTCTGATCCTTCATCTACACTAACTCCAGAAGGACCTCCTTCATGAGCCATACGTTCCATGTCCTCAATTCTTTGTCCTCCCTTCCTACCCTCAGGTAGCTGACTTTCCTCAACAAGGCCTTTCTCATCCTTGACAATCAGGGTAGCTGAGGTCTGGTCAACTCCAAACTTGTTAGTTGCTCTGCAAGTGATGACACCACTGTCTCTGGCATAAGCAACTTCATAATCAAGACTGCAGTAGCCAAATTCATTAACCATGCGCAACCTGTTTGCAGCTGCCAGGGGTTTGCCATCATGCAACCATTCAACCACCATTGTGGGGTCTCCAATAGGGGTAAGTCTGCATTCAAAATGGACAGGACCGAAACGCTTGAGCCTGACCGAAGTCAGCTTCTTCTTAAAGTGGGGCTTCTGTTGTTTCTCTTTGTCATAAAGGTCACCCTCCTCCCACTGATCTTGACCATAACGGAGATGCAAGGGTTCCAACTCTGGAGCGGCAATATCCTTGGCCTTGTAGGTTCCCTTGGGAATAATAAGCCTTCTCTCTGGTTGGGGTTCAGCAAAGTCCACCTCAACATTGACCCTGCAGCGAGTGGTATCTCTTCCAGCTTTGTTGATGGCTGTGGCTGTGTACCAGGCACTATCAGAGCCTGATGTTGAAGGGATATGGACTTTAGCTTCTCCTTTTGACCCTTCAATCCTGAAACAGATATTTGTGTCAATCCTTCTGATAAATAATACATCACAACATCAATGATAGGAACATATTTCTGGAAATAGATTAAATACATACTTGATATGTGGGTGCTTCTGTGGTGAAATGATGTCACTGTTTTTCAGCCAAACAATGTCAGGCAGGGGGTTTCCGATGGCTTTGACCGCCAACTCAACCAGAGTGCCTTGTCTTACACTGATGTTCTTCAGTTTCTCAATAAACTGGGGTCGGACCAAGTTTTCTTTCGCTGTGAATGGCAGTGGAATTAATTAAAACATTTAAAGCAAACAAAGCTTGTTATATTGTGTGCAAATGTCGAGGAATAGGAAGTTGGGATGTAAATGTTCTGTTTTTTTGTGCTCATCTGCCGACTCATTTAATTGTCCTAAATCAGGCTACTGAAGTATTCCTTTACAGTAACTCACTGTCGAAAAAAACACCTTAAATGTTAAATGTACTATTATAAATGTTATACACACATTACCTTCAACAGTAAGAGTCATGGAAACAGTGGTTTTTCCAGCTCTGTTCTGTGCGACAACTGTCCATTCTCCTGAGTCATGGGGCATTGCTGGAACCACAATCAACGACTGAGTTCCATCCTCCTTCACAACAATCTTGTGGGTGTAGTCATTGACCACTTGTTGTCCTGAAAACAAAAGGTTTGATAAATGATTAGAATATGAACAATATATCTTGCAAACAGCAAATGTTATTGGTTAAATAAAGTCATTTACCATTGTGGAACCAATATGTGTCAGGCATTGGTCTACCAACAACTTTCAGGTCAAATCTTGCAGTTTGCCCCTCAGCACACTTGAATGAGGAAGGCTTCAGGACAAAGACAGGCTTGTACAGCCTTTCCAACTGACTCTCATCTGTTTCATCAAGCTTGCGAGCAGGAGAGCGACTAGGAGAGCGACCAGGAGAGCGGCTCAAAGACCGTGGGGATGTGGACCTAAAAGAGGAAATAATGACGATCAGTGGTGGTTCTAAATGATTTGTTACGTGAAATTTAAACATTTTACATTTGGTCATACCTAATTCTCTGCACTGCTGGCTGGGGTGTATATCTCTGAGGCCCCCCTACTGAAGAGGACTCCACATACAGTTTCCCAGAGCTCACAGAATTGCCCTTCATGTTGCTGGCAAATGCAGTGTAAACACCCTCATCTTCAGGCAACACCACAGGGAGACGTAGACTGGCTCGACCATCCTGGAGAACCTCCATCTGGTAACGGCCGCCATGACGGATACGCTTTCCATCTTTGTACCATGCAATCTTTTTAGGGAAAAAGCAGACAGGCATGATGAGTTTCAACATATACTATATTCTATACAAGTCAGTGTTATTGAGTTCATAAGGATACATAAAACCAATCAGAAATGTTTCAAAACTCCTGCCTCCACTTAATGCTTGTGAACAAAGTACCTTGGGCAATGGCTTTCCTGCCATTTTGCAGTGGAAAGTGACTCCCATTCCTTCCATAATCCTGTAGCTTTTGACGGGAGTGTCAAAGGATGACTGTACAGCCTCCTGTTCTGACACATTCATAACCATCTGCTCGCCATCCTCAATCAAAATTTCCTGGTATGTAATCTTCAGGATACGGATTTCAATCTCATGGATTATCCTCTCCTCAAAGGAAGATATTTGTAATTCCTGAAAAACACATTTACAACATATAACTATAAGAACAGTTTGGTATTTTGATAGCCACCAACAACAAGCCAACATAACTGACTTCACATCACAGTGACACGGTGTTACTCCTGATCTGAATACCTGCTCGGAGACATATGTTTGCATCACTTGGGTCTGCATGCCCCTCTGCTCCATCCCATATTCGCTCACAACAACGGGGGGCACATCTCCCACTTTGGGCTCCTGCACCATTGTAGTCACTTCAGTCTTGAATGTCACTTCCTGTTTCTTCATGTAGGCTTCATATTCCTCTGTAAACAGACATTTTGTATGATCATCAATTTACTGATCCCTTTTAGATAGAAGTTGCTGCATTCAACTTTTTTCAAATGTTACTAACCTTCCTCAAGCAGACTGGCTGAGGCTGAGGCTTCTCCAAGCTGGTTCTTGACAAAGATGGCGTACTCTCCCGCATCATCAGCAAATGTCATAGAGATCTCCAACCTGCACTCCCCAGTCTCCTTTTTGTAGGCAACTTTATATCTAATCAATTGATACAAAGTACATGGTGAATGACAAAATCCCCACATTGTCATAGTTAGAAAACTCAGTTTTCACAGCAAAAGAAATTGACAATGTGTACCAAGTACCTGTATCCAGTTGTAAGAGGTACCCCACTCTTCTTCCAGAAAATGTGGGGCTTTGGACTACCTCCAATCTGGCACTCAAAGACTACACATCCTCCTTCCTCCAACTTTTGTACAGTAGGTTTCTTGATGAAGAAGGGAGCAACAGCAGCTGCAGTTTCCACAGACTCTGCAACGCCACTCACCTCCGACATGGTCTCCTCCTTTGTTTCAACCGTAAAGCTAAAGAGATATTTGAGATATTAAGGGACACATGAATCACAATTCCAGATCAATGAATTCAGTTATTATATCTTTCAACTCACTGTTTATCTTGTGTAGTTCCAAATTCAGTGACTGTTGTCTCTTCTCTGCTCTCAATTTCTTCTGACACTATAAGAAAGACAATTACTGGTTAAGGACTGATGCCTTTTTCATGAAGATGTCAACAAACCCTAAAACAAGGCTCTAGATCCATATTCACAGTTAGTGTTCACCTTTAACAAGTAGGTAGCAGGATGTGCTGATTGTTCCAGCCTCGCTGGTGGCAGTGCAGGTAAAGCGACCACTGTCCTCAGCAAAGGCCTCACGGATAACCAGACGAGCAAATCCACCCTCATAGGTTATCTGGAAGTCAATGGAACTCTCGATTCTGTAGTCCTCTCTAAACCACATGATGCCAGGGGCTGGGTGACCACTGATCTGGCACTCCAGGGTCACAGATTCACCCTCTGTCACAGTCAAGTTCTTCAAAGCCTGAAAATTAAAACAGAATTCACTTACTGATGTTTCGAAATATGGAAAAAGGACTTCATCTGTAAACACAGACAGCACAATTATGAGACTCTGTGAGCCGCCACACTGTACTCACAGCAACAAGAGTAGGTGGTACAACTGGCTCCCGAGCAGGTGACGTGATCATGGTGGCCTCAACAGCCTGTAGAAAAATTACATAGATGAAGACAAAAATCACAAACAGATTCATATATATTCTAATTGCGAATTGATATAAGACAGGGACGGTGAAAGCAAGTTGCATTCTAGAAGGAAAAAGATTATCAGTTCAACAGGCCAAGAGGACAGAAATGGCAAGAGATGAAAGATAGAATATAGATGGGTTTTCTTTATGAGGCAAGTGGTGTCTGGAAGGAAAAGAAGATGGTGGAGTTATGGTGAAGAGCCAGTTTTAACCAACAGCACGCCGTGTAACTCCACACACTGTTATTGTTGTGACGAGATTGCGACAGACCACAAACCTGCTGTTCCCAATCCTCATGCTTTTGTTCAATGCCCTCTGCAAATGCAGGCCCTATCTGCTTCTGTAACTGAGTGTCGAAATGCGCCTCGTATCTTTCAGGGGTGTCTTTGAACGGAGACGGGGTTGGCGCTGGTGTCATTCTCGTCTCTACAGTCTTACGAGACGGAGATGGAGCCTTGACTGGCTTGATGATCTTTTGTGCAGAGGTAGAAGATAGCTCTTTCTGCAGTGTGGCAATAGCAGAGCCTGCCTTTGAAACCTGACCAACCATGGGAGAACATCATTATGATCAGAAACCAGTGCAAAGTATCATGAAAACACTGTTTTCTTTTAAAATATCAAGGATGATCTCCGGGATAAGTGACAAGATGGCTGCACATGGTGATTGTCACGGATGAAGAGGAAGAATTAGTCTATTAAGAACAACGTTGTATTATACTGACAGCAAAAGACGCTGAGATTCCTAAAGACAGGGTTGATGGATTGGTCTGACATGACGAGGAATGTTCTGTGCATCGTCGTCACGAATACATTACAAAGTTCAGACTGTATGTTAAGATGGTTACATTTACATAGTCATTTAGCAGACGCTCTTATCCAGAGTGACTACAGTAAGTACAGGGACATTCCCCCAAGGCAAGTAGGGTGAAGTGCCTTGCCCAAGGACACAACGTCATTTGGCACGGCCGGAAATCGAACTAGCAACCCTCTGATTACCAGCCCGATTCCCTGCTCAGCCACCTGACTCCCTGGTTGTGTGTTAAGATTGCATAACGGATGATGGGGGAACAGTAACAAATAACCATCTACCTATTTGTCCATTCTTACCTCAGTGCTATGGTCAGGTTTAGGAACAGTAACTTTTGAAACTGTGAAATGTGGAATTGGTGATGGTGCAAGGGCAGTATCCATATGAGTTGTAATAGTTGTTTCTGCACTTCTTTGCATCTAAAGCAATCAACAAAGTTTAGATTGGATGAGAACAATAGATTCAAACAATAGAAAAAGTTCTCAACATTCGGTCAAAGATTGCAAACCTGAGAGATATGAATGCTCTGTTCTCCAGAGGTTTGTAAGGCAGTGGGCATTACATCAGCTTGGCTTTTCATGGTCACATATTGCTCTGTGGCCAGCATTTGCTGCTGTTTCAAATCTGTTTCTATAGTTTCCTCTTCAGCATGACCACCCTCTGCATGCACAGGCTTCCGAACACGTGCTTGGTCGACAGCAGCCAGTACTGTAGCCACCGCCTCAGCCTTTTTCCCCCCCTCACCCTGGAGACAACAAGCAGTGGGTGTCAGACAGCACATAGATCTCAGACCATCCATGGCAGTGTACTGATACTGCACCCAGCAAGGCAAGATTCACAACCTGTGTGGTGACTGAAACACTGCAAGACAGCATGTAAAGAATAACAGATCAAACCACAATCAACAAACCATAAAGACAGGTTAATTGTGCCTGGGTGCACTGATTTAAACTGGGAACATGCAGCTGATGGTATAATAGTCTCCACATAGAACCATTCTTGATGGTAAAAAGTTGGAGGTAAAAAGTCGGGATTTGTGAGGGAAAATCAGTCTGATGCAGGTGCAGGGGAAGAGTGGGTTGAGAGATGGATCATGGTCATTCTGGAGTTAACATATACAGTAGATCTGCCCTCTGCAGCTACCTGCTCCTCAGTCATCACACACACGACTGTAGAGACCTCCACATCTGTGTGTTGCACCACCATGTCAGGTGTGTCTCTGACATCTTGTTCACAAGCCAAGCCTGCTTCGATCTATATGACAGGACCAGGGTCAAGAGTATGTATGGTTAGCTAGGCGACGTAGACACCAAGTGAACATGACGGGAAGACAAACCGTAGGCAACTAAGAAGTGAAAGATGGTGGCTGACTCAGACAGAATGGTCAACTGGATGGATGCAGACATAATCCTGATGAAGATACATTGATCTTAATCTGTATATGGGAAGTATAATTGTCACTCTGAAATAACGCCGGTTATTCTTCTACGATGGTCTGGGATGATGAACAAGGGGGGGGGGCGTGTGGGGTCATTGGATAACAGATGGAGGTTAGGAGGTGACATTGTTTCTTCTCTACCTGCTCCCCTGTGGGCAGTAAGAGGACAGGAGCGCTGGCTGTTGAGGTGTGTGTAGCAGTTGAGACGTGTTTCTCTTTACTGGCCGGCTCTTCTGGGCCAGGTGGCTGTGTGCGGCCACGCGCCTGGTCCACGGCTGCAACCACTGTTGCTACCGCCATGCTCTTATCATCCTGGACATGCACCTCCTGGCATACATTAGTGAGATTATGGTTCCGGCTATCACTTAGCTCGTTGACTGTAAAGTGGTTGTATTAACAGTAAACTATCCCAAGAGGCATGTTAGAATCAACAACCCATCCACATTTTGGATGGATCTCTAATTCAAGCAAACTTTTCTCAACAATGCAGGAACTTCCTGTTCAGTCACCATGCACAGTACACAGACCAACCACTAGAAGTCTCTGTCCCCCACGGCTGATCATTGTAGTCAACGTTTGACTTTTCTTACCTCTCTAACTTGGCCAGACACCTGCTGCTGAACTCCATATGAGCCCTCCCAGTTCTGCTCCATGTGAACAGAGGAGGCAGAGGTCTGGACGCGGGTGGCTCCAGCAGTCATGGTGTAGCTGGACTCTCCCACGAAGCCTCCCTGCTTCCAGGGGGGCGGGACATCTGCTCCCATGGCCATCTGCTTACGTGTGGTCAATGGTGACTTCACAGGTCTGATGGGGGAGACAGACAGTCTGGAGGATGGGGATACGGACCTGGGGAAACACACACAGATGTTTAGTTTCATGTGAAGATTTGGTCTATAAAAAGACTACAGAATCTATGCCATAACTGGTCATTTATGATTATGATGTGTTACCTGACAGGGGTGGGAGTGGGCCCCTTCACGTGTCTGACAGGTGATGGAGACTGGTGACGACCTCCTGCGACCTTGGCCACCTGGGATGATTGAGGTGGGGACTTTGAAGTTGGCTTTGGTGGCACACGAGGGGGGGTCTTGTGTGCCAACTGCTGGGTCATAACACCCCCCTCGACCTGCATCGACATCATGGAGGAGGACGCAAAACGAGTCTCCATTTTCTAAGGAAAAAGTAGGAAAAACTGAATTAACATTTTGTGTCATGTGAGGGTTTTGTCCCAAAGTAGATGGAGTATTCTCTTACCTTCTCAACCCTGGTCTGGCGAGTCTGAGAGACCTGGGTGGATGACACAACTGTTTTTGTCTTCTTGGTAGGTACGGCTTCTTCACCTGGGCAGGTCAAATACATTCGCTTAGCATCAAATGATCAGACTCCTTTTATGCACTTAGAACTGAATAGCTTAAGATCTGAAGAAGTGCATGGAAAATGTCTTCAGTGTGCACAGGATTATAGAATCACAATCACAAAGCTACAGGGCCATCGGGGAACATTTGTTTGTAGTCAAAGCCCTTTTTACCACACAATATTACTTGAATTACATTTGAAATTCAACAATTGATTCAGAATTTAATCTATCTAATCCTGGTAGACATCTCCGTTACAACAGACAACAACGGTACATGCCCAAATACAAATACTCACCAGCATATAGTCTCCAAGCACATGTAAAACATTTTTTTTTTTCACTCTAGTGAAATAAAATACCTATCTATCTGTCTCTGTCTAATTCAGAATTGGCATATACATTAACAGTAGGGTATGCATGGCCACATACACTCTCTTCAAGGCCTGATTTAGGCTAAACACACAGAAACACAGACGTATCAACCCCTTACCCTGAACTAGTAGTTCAGCAGTGGAGGTAGCCCGTCCACTGCTGTTTGAAGCATTTATGGAGTAGGTTCCAGAATCCTCTGGGAAAGCTTCAGCAATCAACAAACTGTAAAGGTCTCCTTCTTGAACAATCTGAAAGTCAGCGGAGCTTTGTATCTCAGCTCCTTCTCTGTAGAACTTAATCACAGGTGTTGGGATTCCTGTCACACGAACATCCAATCTCACTTGGCTTCCTTGTCTCACGGTCATACTCTGAAGTCTTTGAATAAAGTTGGGTGGCGCAGTCTCCGCTGTGTGAAGGAGATCACATTTAGAATCCACTACAAAGACAATTCCTAGATATGAATACCACAATGTTCCAAGATAATGCCCAGTGTCTAAAGGGCTGCTGGAGAAAACTGTGTAAATCCAAAAAATCTTTTAAAATAATTTGTATGGTTTTGTCTTCGGTTTTAATACTGTTCTCTTACCTGTAACAAGGAGTTCAGCGGTGCTAGTGGCTTGTCCAGCTCCATTGGTAGCTCTCACAGAAAATCTTCCACTGTGTGCGGCTGTCACAGCAGGGATCGTCAGAACAGCGCGGCCATCGCTGAACGAGATCTGAACGCCGGGCAGAGCCGCAGCCGTGAGAACCTGGCCATCACGGAACCAGCTCACCTCAGGAACTGGAGAACCTACAGATAGGGTCAGCAGCATCATCAGCACAGCATACTAGTACATCTAACAAGATGGCAGCAAAACAGTGGTCTGATCTACACCAAAAGGTTTTTGTTCCATAATTTCTGTTCATATCAGTCAATATGAGCGCATGTTCTTCTACAGGCTAAGTATGGACTGTAGCTTAATCCATCTAACTTTAGATGTAATTTAGGTGTGCATTTGATTTAGTTTGACTCACAAGGTAATGGGAGATTGCACTTTTTAGATGTTTATATTGGTTTCATTACACCAATAAATAGATACAGCAAGATCACATTTTACAGAGTTAAGGAAGAGCTAGATTGGGTGCAAAGGCCGAATGCAGGGATTTACACGAGGCTTTGAAACATAATGGATATTTACATACAGTAGTGTGCAATGCAGGACATGTGAGTTTTCCTTACCACTAACTTGAGCCTCAAACGTTGCGGCACTACCCTCAAGTGCCACAACGCTTTGTAACGGCTGTGTAAATGTTGGCGCCTGTGTCGACATTTTGGTAGACACCCTAAGAGACACAACAGAACACAAAATCACCACACTGACCAACACACATATTCTTCACCAATCGCAAACAAACATTAATTTACGTGAATCCGTTGTCATGAGTTCATTCATCATCATGCTATTCTATGGCTATGCATGAGCATTCTACTATGGCATACATTCTTAAATCATCCAACAAGCAACACAAGCACAAGATCCCTATGGAAACATCAATTTCCTAGTTTCGACAGTCCATAGAGAGCATCCTCTATGGAGCTCACCACTTTATTTATAGCCAGTGGGGGATCTAATCAGAGCTTTGCTTGTAGCAGCTCCTGGTTTACAGCAGCCTGTTACTTGAGCTATGGGAGGCTCCATGTGGTCTGGGTGTTAGGCCAAGCACAGGGTCTCAGCCCCAACTGACAGCTCACAGACAGGCCAGAGACAACTGGACGTCCACCTATGAGGTCTGCCTGGCTGTAGTATCAGCCAGGATTCACATTCACTCATACACACCCACCAGCTGTCCCTGTGGCAGTGACACCTTACAAACCTGCTTACTCATGATCTAATTAAATTGCAATGTATTATCACTTAATATATTATTACTTGATAATAAATGGTAATAATAATGATGTTTGATTGATAAATAATGATTCTTGTAAATGAACTGTCAACCCACTTTAATAAGTAGGCCCAGCAGCCACACTGCATTATGCAACCACCAGCATTATCTCTGACCCTTATGTAAGCAATATGTATGCTACTCTAATACATTCATTTATAATAATTTAAAAAATCAATCGTCTATTAGATGAATAATCAGTCATCTAGTTTCTAATATCCAGATTACTAGGATGTTATAACATCAATAAACACAAGCGTAAGCTCCATGGATCAGCCTTTGTTCAAGACCCTAGCTACAGTAGGCCCTCTTCCTCTCTGGTCAACCAGTCATCAATATCAACAACAACCAGATGCATTAACCCACTGGATCATCATCATCACATACTACACAACATTACTGGTAGAAAATGTGATTGGTCCCTCCTTGAGCACATGCATTGATGGAGTGGATAGACAAAACAGCCATCATTTGAAGACATGATGAAACATAACCAAAATCATCTCCTCTTCTCAACCAACATTGACTATTCAACAGCTTTGGAGAACTTGACCTCAGTGGAAAAAATCACTTAGTCTTCCTTCCACAAAGTAACAACTAATACTGTAACTGTGACCAAGACTGATGCGGACACATTGACAGATGACAATGAATATTCAACTTGCAGATCGTATAAATCATAACACTCGATGAAACATATCCATAACCGTAAACTTCCGATAAAACTGTTTGCTATGTAACTCAAATGGCAGCTTCTAAAAATACTCTGCCCCCCCCCAACTTGACTGACAGCCACCATGTGGCACATAGCTGGAGGTGCAACTGATAGCCCTGCTGCTGATTCCCTTAAAAAGACATGGCGACCCAGCTGGGACACCACTCTAATGCTATCACAGGCTATTCTTGGATGGTCTGCTCCATGCCACCATATAATAACCTTGAAAATAGAAAACATTGGGTCTCAATTCACTTTTTCTTAAAAAAGCCTTACAGTTAGATGTTTCTTTATAGGACTATTGCGATAATGGTTCCCAGTTAGGTATGAAGCACTAGGTGTCTTATATAAGGACTGTGATCCAGATCTAATCAAATTAATATTTCAATTAAGGATGATTTCCATAAAAGAACGCAGCATAGGTAAAGGGTCACAGTGTTATAAAGTAGAGTCACTTACTTGTATCCACAAGGGTGCCTAAGATTGATGGGACTAAGCCCAGAAGTTTGATGTCTTCAGTAACAATTCCTTATCCTGAAATGTTGACAGAAATCCAATGTGAGAACAGTTGAGCCTCAAAGTAACTCAAAAAAACAAAACTACACTCTGAATGTGTAGTTTTGCTTTTCCGAAACAATCCCTACACCCGAGGCAAGGCTGGGAATGCTCCAACTGCTCAGAAGTGACAATATGGTCGTGTTACTTTTTATACCCCTGGACCCCAGCATCACCAGGTCATCTGCCCCCCTCATTGGTCTACCACCCCAGAGGCATTCTGGGAGTTCGGAGCCATTTTATGCAAGCTCACACCTGTCACTCACTTTACATTGTCCAGACACATGGGTGCTGCTGCTGTGTGATGTAAACAGCAAACAGTTTCACGTAAAATTCTTACTGAAGAAGAACTATCGTCCTGTAGGCCTAACCATTTGATTTACTTCCACTGTTTAAGAATCTTTCTTGGACACTGGATGAGCCAGTCGTTTCAAGACAGACCAGGAAGGAAGAGGCTGCTGCTGTCACTCAAGCCTGTGTCTACCCCCCATCGCCTCAGCAGCCAGTTTGGGCAGGTGATGTCAATGGAGGAATGGTGGAGAAGATGTGTTGTTGTGTATGTTTAACATACAGCTCTGGAAAGAATTGAGAGACCACTGTGGTGTCTAATTTTGTGTATTTTCCAACATGTATTCCTCTACTGTAGGCCCAGCACCTGTTCTCATATTGACCTTAGCATCTGTTGATTTGTATTTTTATTTAATTTCATGATTTTGATCATCCATTTGTACAGCATAATTATATGTTAGAGCCAGGAGAAGGGTGATTGAACATTTATAATATCAAGGAACAATAAACACTATCAAGGAGATTTTACTTCAGAAGTATTCATTTATTTGCACATCATAAGAACAATTTTACAAAGACAAAACGTGAAAATAAGCCAACAAAAGCAAATGGGCAGTGCAATGTGCCTAGATCTTAGCTAATCCCCCATCGCTGTTGGAAACAAGAGCATTCTCTGTGCTATGTAATACGAACTCTGCTGCTTTGGCCCACATATATAAGGTATTCACTAAGCAGACGCTTCTATCCAAAGCAATTTAGCCCCAGCTTCAGTTTGCTGCTGGTAGATCTCCATCTTCAAGTGTTGATTCTGCCTCAATAGCTCCAGGACTGCCTTTGGCTGTTTTGAGCGTAGGAGAGAAGCTTATAATTAGTACCAGACAGCATGTTAAGATATAGTTGTTAGCTCCTATTTCTGTGGGCGGTTAAAACTTAATGTGTAGTTCTCATATACACAAGTTCACTGTGACTAGGCACCAAAGATGTAAAATGTAAATGTTATTTTCAACTGCTTTGCAATGCTGTAAGGGAATAGCTATAAATATGACCACCGAACATGCATCACTGAGGCTATTTAAAAATCCCTCCATCAACGCCACTCCCTGCCTTCTGCCACGTCCTCCAGTCCTTTTTTGATTAACATTCTCCTTCAGGATGGAGCTTGATTTAGGCTAATTCTAGGCATATTTAATCATTAGGAATGTTGGATGCTATCATACAGAATCTCTCTGTGTCAATCTGTTTATTGTCACTTCTCTGGTCATGGCCCTTCAGACTACCCCTGGAGGAAGCCATGTTATCATCGCAGAGGGGGGTCTCTTTGGAAGAACCATTGACTCATTCTAGAGGGGGGTTTAGATTGGAACACCCATTTACGTAGCCCAGCGGGGGGTTAAGTTAGCAACAGAGTGTAAGATGATATCGCAGACAGCCCCTCCCTAACCTCCCCATTGCCTAACACATCACAGCTAGCTAATCATCACCAGACTGATGTTAGCTAATTCGCGTTCGAATGGCCTTGAAAGCAAACACGTACACCTAACTCGGTAAACAATTCACTAAATGATAACTCAGTGAAATGCATTGTTTTGGGGTCTTATACTGCCTGGATTAAGAAGGTCTCAAAAGGCTGTACAATGAAAGCAAGCAAGAAAACCATACATTCTGAGACTCAGCAATGTAACTTTATTTGACATCATGATTCGATAAGACGACCTGACCAGTATTATAATGCAAGCCTATGTATCTCAGAGTTTAAACAACTTTCAGGAGGGGAACTATAACAAGCAGTGCACTGAGTTACAAGACTACATGACTGTATCCTGCAGCTCCCTATAACCTTGACTCTTGGTTGACAGCTGATCACGTTGTCTTGTATGCAATGCACTTTCCATCCATCACATATTGCATGAAGCAGAGTTGATGGAGATATAATTATGTAAAATAAAGTTCCATATACTAAAATACCAACTGTGTTTAAAATATATTGTCTATAATTTAATAATAAATAAGTCATGTGAGGGTTAATACATCTGTACTATGACAGCATCAGAGATTACATTTATCTAGACTATGGTTTTAACTGGGGACACTTCCTATTAAAAAGGCGTGTTCAGGAAATAAACATCAACAATTGACTGTGATCAAGTACTTAAATGTTTATCATATAAAGCGGTTTACTGTCCAATAGGGCTTGGGCATTTATTTGGGCGTTATTTCATGAAGCACTTTAATAGATATATTCACAACCACAGTGTTTTTAACCTACCATTGACCCAGGACTTTATATTTACCAACAGGAAATTAGCAGCCTCACAGCCTCACAGCCTCACAGGTGGTGTTAATCAGGAAAGTGGCCTCATTCCGATACATGGGTGATCTCCCAGGTGAGGTTGTCAAAGTGACTCAGTGTTCTGTGTGCCAACACTGCTGTCCATCAGAGTGTGTGGAAAGAGGTGGAGTTGAGTGTGGTTGGGTGGAGATAAGTGTTCTGGCAGGGGTGGGTGGTGTTACCCCCTCACAGCACCAACAGGTAGAGCAGCCACAGGAGGATGCACAGCGTGCCGAAACAGGTGTGCCAGTCCAGCTGGAGGGAGGTGAAGAGGTTGGGGTAACTGTTACCTGTCACCTGCAGAGCGGCACTAGAAGACACTGAGCCGCTGGAGCTTGAGGCCTGGATCTCATACACCCCAGCGTCACCCTCCTTCACCCTCTCAATGAACAGGGCGTGCTTGCCCTCCTTGTGGGACAGCTGTATGTGGTCGCCACTGGCCAGGCTCTCGCCGTTCTTCAACCTGAGGCAAGAGGGTCATCCATCACATCACACTATCACAGGAGATACAATTTACTCTAAATCAGCTCCTCTGCATCAGAGGCTGGGGTTAAGCAACATCAAAACAACTTCTGGGTACTGGACTATTCAATACTCTTATCGATTATTGGACAAAACGTGTTAACATGATCATAAGTAAAAAAATAACTCCAAAATTGTAGTTAGTCACACCAAAAACAGCAAGTTATTAAGTAAAATGGAACATAATACATGTTATGAAAAGGAGAGGTTTCGGAACACTTCATGCATTTTGTAAATGTGTCTTATCATCTGTCTACGACTCCTCTCCTCCCCACCCGACAGATCCATTTGGTCTAGATCTACAGAACTGTCTGAAGTCATCCACTGTCAGATGACTTACAGAACAAACAATAATCATTAAGAATTATTCATAAGGGTGCAAATCGGTTCTAAATCTTACACTGGTAAATTCCACTTTTGAAGCTATTGTAAAGATTGTGTTTTAAGCCGATCGATTTTTGGGGCTACAGACTAATGTGCTTATGGCAGTAGTTTACTATGGGCTACCCACCATGTGAGTGTAGGCTCAGGGTATCCAGTGACCTCCACCTCCAGAGTCACAGGCGACCCCTCCACTACGGTGGCACTAGCCAGGGGTCTGGTGAGGTAGGGCCCCTGTGCTGCCAGGCTGCCCATGGCTCTGCTGGCGGAGGGCAGTCTGATCTCCTCTCTGATGGCCATGGGCCGGCACACGTCTGGGTCCTGCTCTGTGGTTAGTGAAGAAGGGGAGGCATGCGTGTAACAAGGCCGGGCTGAGGCCGCGGCTCCGCGGGGCACGCAGGGGTCATGCACACACTCCTGGATCTCAGTGACACTTTCATGCAGCGAGTAGATGGTCTGGTGAAACTGGCTGGATGTGCCCAAGGGTAGGCTGGCTAGGTCTGGAGGGAGGCTGGCACCGGGCAGGTCACAATCGGGTTGGAGACCATGGTTGTGATTGGAGCTCCCTATGGGGAAACTGCTGGAATGGGCAGTGCCCTGGGGTAGGCTGGGTCCTGGGCTGGGATGACTGGTCTTGGTCTTGAGGATGCTGGAAAGAGTGGTGGAGACCAAGCTGGGAGAAGGGACAGTCAGTGGGCTCTGGACGAAGGAGGAAGACTCAGCTCTGAACCTGCTTCCCAGGCCTGCTGTGGGGGAGGGATTGCTCTCTGCCAGACCGGGCTGGGCCTGGCAGCTGGGTTCAGGCTGGGTCTGGCTCTGCTGGCTGTACTGGTTACACTGGTTGATGTGGATGCTATGGGAGGAGCTTACACAGCAGCCGTCATCCAGGTCATTCTCTAACTGGACAATATTGGACTCTGGGGTTTCTGATAGAGGGGGCAGGGAAATGTCATCAGGTGACGTGCATTCGTACTCGTCATTAGACAGTGACTCTTCTGTGAGAGCTTCTGCCTCTGCCAGTCCTCCAGCTGCATCCTGGGATTGAGGGGGTTAAAGAAGAGACCGCAAGAAAGAAGAGATAGTAAAGAGAGGGGGAGAGGGATGAATGTGAAATGCCATCATGGATTGATTGTATATTGATCTGGGCTTTGCTATGTTAAATCTTAATACTGACCTGAGGATCAGAGGATGTGTGGTAACCAGTAAAGTTATGAGTTAGCTCCTGAGCATTCTTCAGCCCTAGTCCCTTACTCTCCTTCTTCTGGAACTCTTTCTGGATGTCGGAGAAGCTGTGGCCAGAGGAAGGGGCCAGGGGAGGGGAATTGGCCCTAACTTGAGCACCAGGCCCTGACTGGTGTAAAGCATGGGCCTTCCTGTCCTTCTCCGACAGTGTGTGTGGAGAACAAGACAGGTTGAAGGTGTGCGTGCAGGAGAAGGAGGAGTGGCGCTCCTCTTTCCTCTCCACCGTGGACCTGCTGGTGAAGGTTTCCACTCGGCTGGTCTGTGAGTACTCCTCCTGGGTGAACGAGCTGCTCTCTGACACCACAGTCTGTCTCTCTGGGACTGTGTGTCTGGCGCCTTCTGTCTGCTTGTCTGGGAGGTCCTGGCTTTCTGTCTTCTTCAGAGGAGGATTCTTACTGGTCAGTGTCTTGATTGGGATCTCTTTCCCATCATCCCCTGTGGTGAGTTCCGGAGTATGTCCAGTTTCTTTCTGCTCCGACTGTTCCAAATGTAGGAGATTAGAAATGGATACTATCCAGGGGATATTATTAAAAAGATTCATGGTTTCCATCACTGAGACGTTTACTTTCAAACACAGTACATAATGTTGAGATCTTACCACATCCAGACAGTCAAGGAGTTGGTTTTCGGTCTTCTCTGCTAGCTGGTTGGAGGTTTTGTCCTGCAGTTCTGTCACATCCTGCTTGTCCTCTGACAGCTGCTTTACAGCTCCCGTCTGCCAACACAACACAGGTCATACTCTAACCAGGGTGCGAATTACAGGGGGGTTCCTAATTAAGACTTGGATTCCCCCAAAAGAGGTAAAAACAACAGGTCAGCGGGGGCTCGATACACGCCCTGGAGAATAAGTTGACCCCCTCGATTGTCATTGTATAATTCGCACTCTGACTGTAACTGGTGTGTGTGTGTGTGTGTCTAATGGGGGGCGCTCCAACCTGTAGTTTGGCCTCCAGGTCCATCAGTCCATTACACAGCTCTTTGATAGACTCCACTATCTCATTGTGTTTAGTGACAGTTTTGTCTATGTACCTCTTGCCCTCCTCAGCACCTACGACAAACATGAAAGATATGTACTGACTAGGTCTCAGGCAGACTTCAGCTGTTACATACTCAAGCACAACTTGATCTGTTCTGGTTTCTAACAGTCTGTTCTGTTTTGATCTCAACAGTCTAGTGCCTCACCGTGCAGCTTGATAGCCAGTTCAGTGATCTGGCTGATCCTCTCCTCTTGCTGAGGGACAGTTGGCCAGACGAACTTCTCAAACTGTTTGTAGAGGGTAGCCACAGCCTCCCTGGTTTGGCACTGGGAAGAGTATTTTCCCACCCGCACAATGGTTGCACTGGCTTCGTCACACCAGAACTGATACTGCAGCAAATACAGTAAGAATAGTGACAATGACCCATTCGCAGTGGCAACAAAGCATCCTGTGTGTGTGTGTGTGTGTGTGTGTGTGTGTGTGTGTGTGTGAGAGTGTGTGTGAGTGTGTGTGTGCAGTCCATGTGTACCGACCTCTTCCATGGCTTGCTGCAGCTTCACACTCATCTCCAGGTTCTGTCTGTACTCCTCCACGCTGCGATCAAAGTCTCCCAGCTGCCTCTGGAGCTCGTTGACGGCATCCTCCACCTCCCTGGGGCTGCTGCCCACTAGGTGGCGCTCTGAGCTGGACGACACCTTTGCCGTGAACACCTGAATACGACGCTTCAACACCTTCATGTGAAACAAGAGACATACATCTAAGCTAGGAGGAAAGATTCAGCTCTAGTGCTGAAAATAGTTGAGTGAGGGTTGAGGGAGTATTAGTGGAGGTCTACTGGAGATAATACACCAAAGTCAACTGGAAGGAAGCTAGTTTTAGAGTTAGAGTGCACTACATGAATCTCACCTGTAGCTTCTCAACATAAACGTCAATTTGCTGTATTTGGTTCTTCACTGCTTTCAGGTTCCTGGACTTTTCATTTTTCTTCATGTAGTTGAATTTCAGGTTGTTTAACTTCTTCTTCAAGTCCTTAAATGATTCTCTTAACTAAAAATATGTTAAAATAATGGTAAACATTAAGACAACTCAGAGGACTGGTTCAGTCTATGTAATTGTGAAGCATCTGCACTCTGGTTAATCCCAGGTCTCTAGAAATAGCCCACTCCACACCCCAGTGGCCTGAGATTAGACTATGGAGGTTGTATAAGAACCACCTCCCCCTTACCGTCTTACTTCTGAATAAAGTGGAACATACAAAAGTGGAATACATACATTTTGTAGCTTGGACTAAATACTTTCCCTATCTATAACTTGTGCAGCAGCACAGATATATGTGTAGCTGGGGTAGCGGAAGGCTGGGTCCATGTTCCCCCTGGCTTGGTGCTGAGGGGATTATATCAGTGAGCTTAATGGTTGATGCTGGAGACGTGATTTATACTGCAGGGCCATTTCTGTCCCGCCTGGCAGGCTTCAGCAATGGTGTCTGATTTCCAAATGGCTGGCTCATGTGTCAGCCAAGGACAGCTGCATCTCAAAGCTCCAGGTCTGAGGTCTGGAGCAGGGAGCCTGTGGCCCTGGATAGAGAGCCTAGGGCCCGGGGCTGGACCCCTTGGGTCAGTCATGTCACATGGTACATGGTAAGATCTGTTTATGTTCCTGACTCAGGTAGCGAGAGAGAGAGAGAGAGAGAGAGAGAGAGAGAGAGAGAGAGAGAGAGAGAGAGAGAGAGAGAGAGAGAGAGAGAAAGACAGAGAGAGAGAGAGAGAGAGAGAGAGAGAGAGAGAGAGAGAGAGAGAGAGAGAGAGAGAGAGAGAGAGAAAGAAAGGGGAGCGAAAGAGAGAAGGGGGAAAGGGGGAGTAGCCTACAGCAGCAGCGGACAGAGTGAAAAGCCAAAGCTTTAAAGAGTTTCAGATTTCAGACCCTCGACAGTTTATCTCAGAAGAAGGAACAAGCCACAGTTTGATGGTTGTTTTTCAGGCCTGAACATTTCCACCACTTCCAGAAGTTCTCTCCAGAAGCTCACACCAACCAAAACCCTTGGTCAATTCTTTGTAAACATAATTAGCTCGAAACATCTCACAGCAGGTGGAGAGGGCTGTGATTGGTTTGTCAAAGAGACCACGACAGTTTATATAGTGATGACAGGTGACTGTGTCACCATGATTAATACACTATGCAATCTGTGATGAACTTATAGTTCAATAGTCTACATGTATACAGTTGTTGTGTCCGCCCTTACTGAACAAATCAATTTTTTGAGTAGTATCCAATTGAAAGGAATAGAAACAGCACACTCCTGACTGAAGACAGACCTAAAAGATGGATCCTGCAGGCAACATCCACCACCAGGAACCCCACGTTGTACTGGGGAGCTGCTGGTTTTCTCACTTGCTGATGAGCGGCAGCAACTGGCCTGCCCATGCTCACAGCATACCAGCCTGTTTACTCATACATATTTATGAAAGGGGGGCGGTCACTGACACAAAATCCCAAATTTGTTGGGAGCTGTGACACAGCAAAGTGGGAAAATGTCTCCTCAGAAAAGTATTGTTTAGCATCTTACTACAAACAAACTTCATATTCAAGTAGGCATGCAGTAGATGATAGTCTTATGGTCTGATTATGGTGCATTAGCATTTAGTATTCGTAAAGTAGATTTTTATGACTATAGGTTTATTCATAAACTTTGCACGAGGTCTAATACATGAGTATATTTACTTCTGGACTGTCCAATATGTTTTAATAGAGACGAAACGCAGTCTGGTTAGTATCGAGGCATGTGTAGTGGTGTAGTGTCCTTCTTAATGGAAACAATGTCAACCCGAATCATCTTCATGAGAGCAGTTGAAATACAGTCATGTACATTCCTGGTTGTGTCCGAGATTATGTTTGTACCGTGACATGTTTAGGGGAACTCCCTCCCTCAAAGAGGCAGTGGGAGAAAGCAGTGGGAGATAGTGGCTCTCTCTTGTGGCCATATGGAAGTACAACACCCCCCCCCCCCCCTCTACAAGCTTATCAAATAATGTCATTAGTTGACAGCATCCTCTTCCTCACACGTCTTCTAGAATAATAAACTGTATCTTATAGGCCATCTTTAGTCCAATATATGATTAACTATAAGGAAATACAATTCTGACCTAGGTCAATGGAAAGTGTGACAAGTCAAGAGTGAACTGTGGATGAACTACACTGAACTGTCACCATCCAGTAGAAGGCAATGCAGATCACAACAGATCAGTAGTAATATTGAGTATTCTGATCTAAAATTCTGCAGTAATTTCCCATGCATTAATAAAGAGTGCCTCATGCAGAATCAAAGTTGAGTTCAGTAAATTATTTGTGTCAAAGTAAATTATTTATATCAAATGTATTTGTATCGACTTTGCTCAACAACTTTACAAAAGGAACACTTCGTGTATTGTTTTTAAGGTGGACCTGCTAATTCATGTCCTCCGGCGGATAGCTAACATGTTTGGAATGTGGGTCTTCCTTAAAACAGCTGATAAATCTGCCCCCTCTGGAGTGACATTAGCCACATGGCAGATGGGGAAGGAGAGAAGGATGGTGGAAGTGGGGGGAGGAAGGGAGGAAGAGAATGTTACTATCAATAGATTTTCTCTGGAGACAAAGCTCAGTGTCCCTAAGTTTAATATAGTCCAGAGACAGCCATGGTATGCTGAGGGGTGAGGTGGGAGTTGGACAGGGAGATCTCCTGCTTCCTTCTCCTATCTCTTCTTGCTAGCCTAAACTACACTGACAGGAAACAGAACAGGAAAGTAGGACACTTTAGAGACTATTGAGAACCCCGCCTAGGAGATTTGAACTCTGGAAGTCCCCTGTCCGTACCCCCAGCTTTCACACTGGCACAGTTGATTCCACTACTAATGCGATAATTGAGATGCTGGTTAGTTGAAACAGGTGTCCCTTTGTGATCTTATTAGCGTTATCCTACTGTTATTCTAACAGAACTGCTTTTCAGTCATCTTTAATTAGAGACCATAGAGTCCAAAAGTCCAGAGTTCCAGAGTCCAAAGACCTCACCTCTGTGATCTCCTCCTTGAAGACGCAGTAGTGGACATTGCTGGTGAGACTCTCCTCGCAGCGGTGGGCCTGGGCGATCCAGGAGGCACAGCCTCTCTCCAGACGCTCAAGACGTTCCGCCAGGCGACGCACACAGAACCCCGTGGCCTGCTGTGGAACCCCGGAGGAAGTCATGTGACTGCGACGCACGCTACAGTTTCATCGACAGCCTTGTCGGAGTCACGGTGTTGAAACAGGCAGATACATGGCATCTTAGAGGCAGGCATGCAGGCAGACGGGCAGATGGGGACTAACTTACCGACTGCTGTACGGAGGTGGTGATGTCCGTTCCCAGGGAGAGGGCCAGCTTGTGGAGGTGTCGGACGTGGCTCTGCCTCTCCTGGTGCTGGCTCAGCTGTGTCCGGGCCTGACTCGTCTCACTGAAGGCTCGCACCGGCTCACACGACAGCAACTTCTCCAGCTAGACCGCATACACAAACCATTACCCTTCCTGTCGTTAAATAGCTTGCTTCCATCCTCCATCTCTTAAAAAACACATTCGGACAAGCTCCCTGGAAACGTGAATCAAAGAGAGGCTTTGTAGGATGTGGATAAACACCAGGCCGGGGCTAGATAACATCTGTGGTCTGATACCTCGTTGTGGAGCTGGTGGAACTTGACGGCCATGTTGAGGAGCGCCTCGTACTCTCTGATCTTCTCTTTGATCCTGTGGTGCAGCTGGAGAAGCTCTGTGACTCTCTCACTTTTCTCCCTGACAGGAACTCCCTTGAGGGCCAGCAGCTCCGACGTCTTCACCATGTACTCTACTTCAGCATTCAGTTGCTACGGCGGCAAAGTAGAGAGTGGAACAGATATTTTTGGTTGCTACCACAACAGATATCTTGTACTGTAAAAGGAGTCCACCACAAGGGATCAGTCCTATTAATATGCGGCTTTGTCAAGTGGGAGGATGGAGTCACTTTGGCCACAAGATGGAGTCAATCTCTGCTTACCATAAACTGAGGCTTGGCCAGGTTGAAGTTCTCCAGTAGTTTGGAGACTGTCTGTAGGTCTGAGCCCAGGTCTATCTTGGTGGTTGGAACCAGAACCTCTTCCACTGACCTCAGGTCATTAAGCGTCTGGAATAAATGACCGTGAAAAAAATGAACACATTTTGTTGTATTCTTGACACAAACATTTAGTCATTTAGTAGACGCTCTTATCCAGAGCGACGTACAGTAAGTACAGGGACATTCTCCCCGAGGCAAGTAGGGTGAAGTGCCTTGCCCAAGGACATAACGTAATTTGGCACGGCCGGGAATCGAACCAACAACCTTTCTGATTAATAGCCCAACTCCCTAACCGCTCAGCCGTCCAACCCCCGCAAAGCAACCTGAGACAGAGAAGGTTAGATGCGACGCAACTCCAGAGCACCTTTTTCAACTGTTCTTTAAACCTCTTCCACTGCTTCTTGACAGACTTGATGTGACTGACATGCAGCTGCCAAGAGGTCCACAGGTCTGACAGGTCCCCTTTCCTCTTGGTCAGGTCCTCCATGGTCTTCTCCACCACCACAATGGCAGCTCGGACATTCAGGTTCAGCTTCTCACTCACCTAAAACCAGGCAAAAGCAGAAAAGCAAAGAAAGAAACTGTCACTTTGTATTTGAAATCTCTCTTACCGAGCTGGACGAGCTGTATTTTGATTTTCTGTTACTAACCATGTTAGAGTTGATGAAGTTGTTGCCCTGGTCCTGCATGGTGAGGAACCTCTGTAGCATGCTCTGCCAGCGGGCATCAGCCTGCTCTTTCACCCCCACACCACCTCCTCCTCCTCCACTCTCTTCATTCTCTTCCTCTTCTGGCTTCCTGTTGTAGGATTCTCTCAGGCCTTGCATCTGCTCCTCCACCTGCACACAAAAACACCAATGAGGTGACCTCCCTATAAAGAAAAAAAAAGCTTTTAAAACACTTTTGTTGTCACACAAACTGACCTCCTCAGCAATCCTGAGGAAGCCCACGTATGGTCGTATGCTCTCGATGCGCTGGCTAATGTTCCTTGTGACGGTCTTCAGCTCTTCCTCCAGCAGACTGGCTTTGTTGGAGAGCTCGGTTGCCTCGGGACACTCGAGGTCCCTCAGCTCCAGCAGGAGCTCAGACATGGCCTCTGCATCAGCCGCCGTCTCCTGAGGGAGAGCACATGACTGAGCAGGGCAGGAAGTGGAGCTGGATGAGCCACTCGTCCTTCAGTCCATGTCAATGGATAGTTACCCGTGTCTGCTCCGAGAGCTCCAGGTGTTTGTTGAGGAGGTCCTCAGACTGAGACAGCTGCTCTCCAGGTTCGGTGTTGCTTGATAGAACATGGCTGCAGCCCTTTATCCACACGGAGATCTGAACAGGACACAAAGACACACCATGTTACTGACACGCGAAGCGCTGCAACTGGTCCTCAGCCAACGAACCACACATACAAACACATACACACACATTCTGTCTTGTCAACGGTACCTTGTCTATCAGGTCCTCACATGAGGACACTAACTGCTGCTTTTTATCAGCCAGGGCTCTGTGGGCATGGCACTCCCGACTCAAACTCTCGACTCGTTCGCAGACGTATCCCAGCATCCTCTGCACCCCTGCCATCTGGTTACTATGAAGAAGAAGCATGGAGGATTAGAACGAGGTCTGGTCATCAATGGTACACATCCCACCTCTGGAAGGAACCATCTTTGAAATATATTATAAACAAAATAAATGTTTACGTGGCAAGTTATGACTTGTGAAAAGCTTCGAAAGAAAGCTAATTCAAATGACCACCACAACCCAAACCGACCTAACTAACCGATGCTCAAACAACACACTGACATTTACATTATTCAGTAGACACTCCCATCCAGAGCGACTTACAGTAAGTACAGGGACATTCCCCGAGGCAAGTAGGGTGAAGTGTCTTGCCCAAGGTCACAACGTCATTTTGCGCGGCCGGGAATCGAACTGGCAAACTTCAGATTACTAGCCCGATTCCGTAACCGCTCAGCCACATGACTCCCTGACTGACCTGTGTAGGTGGCTCTTCAGCAGCATGAGCTGTCCTCTCTGGATTGGCTCCATGGAAGAATCCTTGATGTTCCTCAGCAGCTCCTCATGCTTCTTCGCCAGCTCTGTTAAACTCATCGTCTGGGTCTTCAGATTCTTGATCTGACTCTCGATGCCTCCAAGGACCTCAAACGCCTGAGGAGGCATGGGGAGGTAAGTTTGCTCAATCGGCAAGGTGAGATAGTATGTGTGTATCTATCAAAAAAATGCTAAGATTATTCAAATACATGTGCTGTGTTCTTTTTCTGATGTAAAGTTAAACTTCAACTAAAAACAGGCAGAATGACAACTCTCACCACCAGAGGGCAGTGCTGACTGGCATCCAGCTGAGCTTTACCTTATTGGCGCTGTCAAAGAAGGCGTTGCTTTCCTGTAGCTGAGCCTGACGGCCCATCATCAGGCTCCAGAGCTTGTCTTGGAGGCTCTTCAGAGTCCCACTCCTCTCACACACCTGCCCTGCCTCAGGACATTCCTCAGGGTGCAGCTGCAGCTCCTCTGTCTGCAGCTCTGAGGCCTGAGTCAGCAACCTCTCCACCAGGAGGCTCCACTCCTGCATCGCAGAAGGAAGACGGACAGAGATACCAGAGGGAGTAATGTGTGAGGCAGCAGGACAAGGCAGTAAATCACATATTTGTATTACTGAACTGAAGTTGGAAGTGATGCCACCACACTTCTATAGTCATCTAAGATGACATCTATAACATTGAAGGATGGTGATAAATTGTGCTGGAACAGTTAACAGACACAGATCTGAACATTGTATAAAATGTTATCTTGCACAGAGGACTGGAGACGTTCTGCTCCATCAAAGGAATCCTTCATGAGGAGCCATCATGACCCATGATGACATACAATATCTGAGCCACGGTACCTTGGCTTTGGCCTCAAAGTCTCTGTACTCCTGAAGCAGCCCTTGGCTCTCGGACAGACTGGAGCCCAGTGCATCTCTTTCCAGGTACACCTCTGCCTGGCTCCTGAACCACTCTGTCACCTGGGGCCAGGAAATATCAACATCAGGGAGTCAGATGGCTGAGCGGTGAGGGAGTCGGGCTAGTAATCCGAAGGTTGCCGGATCGATTCCCCGCCGTTCCAAATGACGTTGTGTCCTTGGGCAAGGCACTTCACCCTACTTGCCTCGGGGGAATGTCCCTGTATTTACTGTAAGTCGCTCTGGAAAAGAGGGTCTGCTAAATGACTAAATGTAAATGTAAATGTAACATCAAGATTCATTCAAACCCAATGATGATTTAGAAACATAATAGATTTGAACAGATCTAGGGACAAAAAGGACACAGCACATGATGTGAGGTGATTGTCTGAGATGCTTTTAACGTCAGCGTTACACAGCATCTAGAGGCACGCACAGAAATAGAAGGCAACTCCAGAACCGGTGGATAGAGTATCAAACACTTGGCATGTCTAAAGAGCAAAGCCAAAGGCATATGTATTTTATTTCAACACATGATGCCATATGATCAGCTGGATAGAAGAAATGTTTAGCATTCATCTAAGAGGACATCCTCAGGACATCTTTATCATGAGGCCTGTACACATGAGCCATTTCAGAATATTCCAGCCCATAGCTCAGCTTGAAAAGCCTCTTTTTCAGTGTTCATTCATGTGTAGCCATAGTAACAGACCTGAATGCATTCCTCTCATGATTTGCATTTGTGTTGTCACAACATCAAGCCTAGCAAAACCAGATCCCATTTCATAAGAGTAGCACTTCCTGTTCCAGCGACTCACTTCCTGTTCCTGTCTTTCCCACTGGAAGAGGCGCAGGATGAGCTGCAGGTGGAGCTGCTGCTGGTTCATGCTGAGGTCCACCTGCCTGCGCCTGTCCTGCAGGATCTCCACCAGGCTCTCCACCCTGCTGCAGCTGCTGCTCCACCCCTGCAGCCCTGCAGCGCCGCAGCCTCGCAGCTCCTCCATCTGCTGCAGCTCCCGCAGACACGACATCAGCTCCTCACGTTTGGTCATAACCAGCAGGGACCTCTCCAACAAACCTGACGTCGACACAAAGAAGGGGTTTAGGTTAAGGGTTTAGGTTGGTTGAAGGACAGTTCTATGGGCGTATTTGAAGCCCTCTGTAACATTGCTTGTAAAAAGGGCTATATGAATAAATTTTTATTTGATTTGAAGGGGTTGTGTCTGATAAACATGTTGTACAACTCTGGTGTGGTTGCAACATATTTATATCATTACCAGATAGATTTTGTGTCATCCAAAGCATGTCCTCTGAGGTTTTACATTTGTAAGGTTAAAACATAGGGTGCAGTCTTACCCACACCATGAAGTCATATCTATGAACCCTGATACAGGGAATGGGAAGGGTTTGTTGATACAATGTTTGACATCATCAGACATGAAGCTCCCCATGTCCCTGAGCAACACAACCACCGATGAAGGAAAGCTTTTGTTGAACTGACGTATCCCTCTCCACCCACTCCTATGATGGGACACTCATCCTGTCCACACACACGCTGTAATGTGGAACTCAAAGCCATGGGGACGTTAAATCCACAATCCAGCTCCAACTGACAGCCGCAGTGACTTTGTTTTGATAATAAAAAGGTCATAAAGAGAAAAAGGGAGGATGAGTAACTGTTCTATTCTGACTGATATTTGTAAGTGCTGTGATCAGGCCTCGCAACTAACTTTTTTTCCTCACTGTCCCAGTGTTGACCCAAACTGAACTTTGTAAAATTAAACAAAATGTGAATTCTTGTGTTTTGCAGACTGGGTGTCTGGAGGTGGAAGGCCAGAGGTGACCAGTCTGAGCACAGTCAGCCATGAATCACGTGACAGACATCTGGAGCTGGTACTATGCCGTCACTACTCCTCACTATCCCAGGATGCCTTGGGGCTCTGAGAGGTCCTCTGAGAGGTCATCCTCACCTCTCTTCATGACGCTGTGTGTCTGCAGCAGTTCCCTCAGACTCTCTGTGTCCTCCAGCTCCTGGCCTCGGCTCTGGAACTCCTCCGCCTCGTCGATCCTGATGGCAAACTGGGAGACAGGTTGCTTTCTTAGCTTTTTTGTTTTACTGACAAAGTGGGATTTGAATGGTTGTTGGTTGTTCTTTGAGTTACTAGCAAACACTTTGTGGAAGGGATCCAAAGAAAGAAAGAAAGAAAGAAAGAAAGAAAGAAAGAAAGAAAGAAAGAAAGAAAGAAAGAAAGAAAGAAAGAAAGAAAGAAAGAAAGAAAGAAAGAAAGAAAGAAAGAAAGAAAGAAAGAAAGAAAGAAAGAAAGAAAGAAAAAAATATAGGCAGGCATCGTCAATGGATCACAGAGAAATAGACATCAGCTTCAGATCTCAGGCAGACCAGCAGCAGCCATGGATTCAATTTAGAGAACCATTGTTTATCTGTTAGCATACAGAGCATGTATTTACTGTTCTGTCATGTTTATTGTTAAATGGAATGAAAATGTTTTTCCTGCTTGAATACACTATTGCTAACGATACGGAAGGATCATGCTGTGTTCCCTTTGAATGGTTTTGTGTTGTTTTGAATTGGTTTACAGGGGAAACAGATGTAGCTTTCAAAACAGGAAGGTACTGTAACACTGTGCAGTGCTGCTTTCATGAAGTCAAAACTTCCCAAAACCAATACTGCCATGACAAATCACTTTCCGTGTTGGAATTTATCAATTTTTTTTATACTGTACAGTAGCCTGATAAACCTGTTTGGTGGGATTGTGTCAGGATGGTGTTACCTGTACATTGAGGTAAAACAGGGTACTAAAACAGACCGTGAAGCAGACCAGTCCAGACGACGGTGAACGTCTCACCTCCAGCGCGCGGTCAAAAAACTCGGAGGACAACTGCAGCAGTGTCTTGCGCCTCTCCAGCAGGGAGATGAGGCTGCTCCATGCCTGGCTCAGCGTGTCAGCCATGGCCTCATACACCTCCCCCTCATCCCTCCTCTTCTCCTCCGCGGTTTTGTCTGCTTCCTCCAGCAGAGCCCACACTCCTCCCTCGTATTTCTAACAGGACAGACACAGACACAATGTGATTCTTACGGGACAAACACACACAAACGTTTTCTGACAGGATAAGCACACTTAAGTTCTGAGAGAAAGACACTCTTCAGGTTGTATGGGGATAGACACACTGTTAAGGTTGTATGGGAACAGACACACTCTTAGTTTGGCATAGCTACTTTCCTTCTATTTCTGACCGACACAAGCATCACCTCACTCTGCTTTTATCTCTGACAGAAGCCATGAGTCCAGTTTCCTTCACTCTCTGTCAAGAGGGTAGTGTTGATTTACAAAACATCATTACTCATCCTGACATGGTTATTTCATTTGAGCAGGGGCTTTTTACTGCATTGCTTTGGACAACATTCAGCCATGTCCAAGTTTACTTACGCAGGCTTTCATATGTGCCACAATCTGTTTAGGATTCGTCAGTAGGAGAACTCTGTAATTAGAGTGTTCTAGGGCCTAAATCTGACTTTCTTATGATGGTTACAGATTCCACGCCTATTGGTTGGATAATCTAATCCTTATTTTCTTTGTGTTTAAGAGGAAAAAGAACCCCACAACCATCACTCACACCAATAGAGTGCTGTCTCGCCTTGCTGTAATAAACTCAAGGGAGAACAGGCTGGACGTTATATGTTCTGTACTGTATGTGCCCATCACCAGCCGGAAACGATCTGACTACAGGAGAGCCATTCAAACAACTGTACTTGGCAACAGAGTGAACAGTTGGATCTGAAATAGCTATTGTACTGCCGAGGCTAAAATGGGCCCTGGAAAGACTGTCTGTTCAGTGGAAATGTTATAAATCAAGGTGATAGCTGCTGCTGACAAAGCTCCGGTGAAAAGCCATGGAACAGCAGTCAACCTCCATCTTAACTCAGAGCAGAGCAGTCCTAATGATGTCCTAGTAACAGGTTATGTTCTACCTCGGGGTGAGGAATGTCAAGATTATTCATTGAAACATTAGTGCTTTGACAGTAAGTGGTAGTCATGGAATGGTATGAGTCATGAGTGGTATGAGTGGTAGTCATGGATGTCCAGTCAGTCAGTCAATCAGTCAGTCAGCATGTGGGTCCGTTGCACAGCCGGTACCTTGAGTTTGGTCAGGAGCTGGTCGTGCTCCTCCATGAGTTTCTTGGTTTCTTCTTGGTTGCTGCCCATCTCCAGCAGGTCTGGCTGGGCCTCGGTTAACTGAAGCTGCAGTAGCGGCCCACTCTACACACAAACAAGCACACACACACACATGCCAAGGCCATGTTTATGTACAGACTCGGTGCTAAGCAGGTTGTAACAGTATACCTGTGAACAGCCACATGGCTGTTTGGATTTCACGGTGTGTAAACAGAGCATGTATCTAGGTACCGTAGGATTACTGTTCCTTGCTGGCTGTGTGGAAGACACCTTGGGGACAATGTCACGCTCTCAAACTGGCAAAGCACATACATGAAGCATACTCTGACTTGCTGCTTGCTGTGTACATGCCTGTGTGTGTGTGGAGCTGATTCACCAGGCACGTTGTGCCCTTTAATGACAGCATACCTCAGATTACTGCACTGACACTCACTTTACAGGGCCTTGGAATGCACCGCCCCCTGACCACAACGCAGCCTAAACTGGTCAACACACTTGCATCCCCGCCATTCCTCTACCACTGTTCCATAATCCCCTTTCCCCCAAAACAACCCACCTGCTGAGTGGAAATCAATAACCCAGAACCTCAGCAAACACCTTTTCATGTGAATTTGTACTTCCTCGATGTATAAATATCATTAAAATCCCTAAATAAATAAATTACGCCCTCATGTGTCACTGTCCTACTGTTTGAGTGGTGCTTTGTCCCGAACAATATAACTATCATGATGGAATGTGAGAGCTGATGTCGCGCTGTGATAGATAAGCCTGTATTTGTGAGGGACGTGGGAGTTATGTCAAAGAGAGCCTGCTGGACAAACACAGGGCAGCATTGACATCTCAGCAGCACAGCTGAACAGCAGAGTGCTGCAGCTCCCCATGTCTGTGACATCATGGACACACCGGTCTGTCTCTCTCTCTCTCTCCCGAAAGAGCAAAGCACTTTGGGAGCAATCGATCTGATACAGAGAGGTCACAGCCAGACAAAAACAGACGGATCGATATCACCTAATGCAAACATGCTGTGGTGGTTTATTGTTGTTGTGAAGATTCTTGTCGCTATGGTGATTGGTGTCAAACCGCCTGTTTAATCTTGAATGGAAAAAGACACGCTCTGAACTATCTCTATGAAAAACATGACACAAAAATTGTCCAACAAGCTAAATTGGACATTTGGACCATTGTGAAACCCCAGAATTAACAACAATGTATGTACAAACTCACAGACCAAGTTATGTTACCTCAAACTACTGTAAAAGTTAGAACAAGCATTGTACCTTGAGGAGAGTGATGATGATCTGGGAATCCCCAGCCTGGACTGCAATGGTGCTGATAGTGGTCGAGGAAGGCTGACCTCCACTGTCACCTTCGCTGGACATGGTCTACTCTGTCAGTTCCACACCTCATACAGTGTTACGCAGAGTTATAACTGCCCCTCTCTTCCTTAATGCCTCCGAAGCACTCTCCCCTCACTGCCTCAGCTCTCTCTCTCTTCGTTTCCCGCTCTCCTTTTGTTGTCCCTTTTTTTCTTCTGTTCCTGGGTACTCAGTCTTTTACTTGTGCTCCAAACCGTCCAGTATTCCTCTGAAGATGTCCCAGAGCGAACCGCAGCTCTCTGGTCCAACAGGTTGAGTATATAATCCCGACAGCACCTGTGTTTGTATGTGTGTGTGTGGAGGTGTCCTCTCTCCAGTTGCTTGCCTGGGTTCTGGAGGACACAGAGCAGCAGTGGACAGGGCAGAACACAGCGGTAAAAATAGACCCGTCCACCAGGATTATCACACGCTGCTCCCGCTGTCGGCAAAGAGAGACATCTGACACACCCCGAGTTTGGTGGCTCTCTCTGGTCTCTCTTAGTGCCCTCCCTCAATCCCTCCCATCATCCCACTGCCTGCCCTCCACCCTCTCGCTCTTTCCCAGTTCGTTCTTTTGTTTTCCAGTCTTGTCTTTCTGTTCGAGTCACTCCTTTCCTCTTGTTCTCCTCCCTCCCACTCTTGTCACAAACTCAACCAGCCACAGAGCCATCCAAGGGTTCCCTTTTGTCCCAGAGAATGGTTGAGGAAACCAAGTTGTTTCTCTTCAAGGGGATGAATAGATTTCTATCAGTCTGGCAGACTCCTCGCAGTCAGAGATAAACCTCTCTTTATCTCTCCCTCCCTCTCTTCGCGCTGAAGTATCACACCCTCAGCTCAGCAGTGTCCCCAGGCCCAGCGTATGAAGACGTTTGTTGTTCCGCCATCCCCTCTCTTCTCCTCCACAGTCAAGCACCCGTCACCATGGTATGCTGCTCTTCTGTTTAGATACCAAGTGTAGATCAGACTCTGGCTCTCTGGCCGGCCGGCCGGCTGGCTGACGGCTGTCTGGCCAAATGGTTGGCTGACTGGTTGACTGGCTAGCAAGCTGGCTGTTAACAGTCAATATACTGAGCCTGGAAAATCTACTTATCGTGCAAGCAATACTCCGACAGTTGAGTCATCCATAAATACATTTTGAGCAACTAAAACTCAGCATGTGTAGCTATTAATTTGTGCAGCATGTGATTCCACAGATCAGTTGTGGTTATCCTTGGTGGTGGTGGTGGTTGTTCTAATCTATCAAGGAAAGGGCTCCAGAGCCTGGAGTGCTGAGGGGTGGATGTCAGTCCTGATTCCCTGAGCGCAGCACAATGGAAGGAAGAGATAGGGAATGTTCTGAAGCATCAGAACTCAGGGAAACGCTCACAGACCTCTTCTTCCTGCCTCCTCTACAACACGCTATGTGATGCTTCAGGAAGATTATGCTATGATACACAAGCCAGAAAATTATCAGATGATGTCACTGAACACAGAGTGGAGTGGAGTATGTGTATATACATAAGGAATGGAAGGTAGAGTATGTAAGACCAGAGCAGTGTGCCTTGAGTGTGTCTAGGTTTTCAGTCTCAGCATACCAGTTCACCTACGTCACTTCCTGCCTACGCTGGTATAGAGTGGATATCCCCCAATTCTACTCAGCACAGCTTTAGACCTCACAGTACTGCAGTGTTGCACATTTGGTATCTACTCTTTCTAGTCAAAAGTCTGCCCTGTGGATGCCTGTAATGTGTTGTATAAGTGAGTTACTTTTACATAAAGGATGTGTTGCTTGCTTCATTCAGTGTTAAAGACTGTGTTATGGTGGAATTTCTTAAAGGTCAGTCCAAGGTTGAAGCAATGTGGGCTGTCTATGCTAATGTAGAGGAGGGGAAGAACTGGGGGGAACGGCTTTGTCAAGGGTTGAAAAGAACCACTGTTCACACTGTTGAATGTCTTTACGTTTGTGTCGGCCAAACCTCATCACCAAAAACATGAAAACCACACTGGCCCCTGGACATAGTGACAGTCATGACACACTGCCTGTTCTCTAATCATACAGTACCATGACGACAAGGTATGTAAATACCTCCTCTCTCTCCCCCCTCACCCCCAGTCCTGGTCTGAGGAGGGTCGAGACAGCTGCAGGTTGACTGAACAGCTGAGAGAGTAGAAAGCTCTGTGAAGTATAGCAAACATGCCTCTGGGAGATTCCCTGGGAGGCCCTTACAACACTGGGCCATCTGCTGGGCTCTCTTGATAGAGAGACAGGCTAAGGCACCCTGACGACATCCCACTCATCCAGACATGAGCTGATCTCACAATGTTCCAGGGTGCCCTGGTGGCTAGTTGGGTAGGGCGCGGACCATATGAACAGCTGCATTACAGTTGAACCGTAATGCAGTGGCCCGGGTTGTATTTTGGCTGGTTGTTTTGGGGTCATGTTCAGTTCTCTCTTTCCCCTTCATTAGCGGTCTCTCTGTCCAATAAAGTGGGGGAAAAGGCCCAAAATACATATTCAAAACCGAGGATTTTCACCTCTTGATCTGCAGTCAAATGCACTACCACTGAGCTTCATCCACCCTAAGGTACTCTATGCAGTAAGCAAGACTATTCATTTATTTGAGAATTGCTGGTCGTTCAGGAATTACAAAAGGCATGCAACATTGTCACTGTTTGCTCTCTGGATAAACCAGCAACTGTCTTTCTGCGTGCCCCCAGCCAATCACAGAAAGCTATATTTATCTCTTACACTTACGACCAATCAAACAAGGATATATTTAGCTTCTCCATCAGTCTGCTGTCACCCAAACTTCAAAAGCAGCTATGGTGTCTAACTTGCGTTCAGTCAGCATACAATGTAAACAGAATATCTTTAAATTGGAGCTGCTAAATGAACTTTGAAATCTATAAACAAAACATTGGAAAAGTTTCTATTCTTGCAAAACATTTGTCTCCAATTATAATAACGCACATTATATCCAGTCAACTTCGAATGAGTGTTTAGTTACATGCACAGAGCAGACAACTGTTTTGAAAACTGTATGACCTTTAAAAAACAAAATCAATGTTAAAGTAACGTGTACCTTCCCAGACAGCTCTGACAGTGTTCTAGTCTGGTCATCCAGAGAAGCTGCCAATAATGATCCTAGTCACACTGGTTATCTAACTGGCCAAGCTTCACCAGACAGAGTGCTGAATGTCCTCTCGTGGAGCCGACGAGCCTAAAAGGGTCACCTCAATGACGATAAATATTGTGTGTGGACACCAAAATCTGCTCAAATGAGCTATCGGATAACTCGGTAAAGATGTGAAGTTCATTGTCAGCACAATGATGATGGGTGTATACAGGGGCGCTGTATAGGGGGGAAATGATAGGACGATTCTAAGGGCCCTGACTGACAGGGGCCTCCAAAAATAGAAAAACTAATAGAAATGATCAAAACATATAAATGTGTATTTTCTTTTTCATGGGACTCAAAAATTCCTGGCGGCGCCCCTGGGTGTATAAACGATGTATATTAATGATACTTTGCACATTCAGTAATGATCTCCTTACCAAACACAATCCACTGGGAAGGAAGCCCTAGTATAGGTAGGCCTATAGCTTCGTGGAAGATCACCTGACTGCAGATTTACAGGTTGTAGGTTCAAATCCCATCCTAACACATCCCTTAAATGAAAGGTTTCTGAAAAAACAAGTACATTACTATAATTTTTGTCAGATACACATAACCTTGATTACATAGCGTGCGCCCGTTAAAGGACAATGGGAGGTTGGTGCCCCCTAGTGGTTGAATAATGCATCTGCGTATTGCAAACCATGCTGAAAACAAACAGTCTCCATTACTGCTCTGTTAAGCAATGACACACAACCACTTCAAAGACACCAAGACAATGTTTAAAAGTTTGCTTGTTTATTTCGTATGACACAGTTGTCAATGATGTTCTGTACACGATCAGATTAGCAAACCTAATATGGCAGAAGCATGATAAAACTCCACTGGTATGTAGAATACCAACATACAAAACAAAATAAATATAGAATTAATATTTCAATAGCATGCCTTGAGCCGCAAAAGCCATATGCATCTTAAACGCGGATACTAAGAATGACAATTATGAAATGAGTTTGTAATGAAAAACTGTGTACTTCCATTTCACATGTGAATATCTGGAACCAGGTCTAAATCCACTAGTGTCCTACTGGATTGAACCCAGTTCTGTCTGTACATTGGACCTGTAAAAGCAGTCTAGGAAGGTAGGAACAGTTGGTTGACTGGACACACATCTGGCACACACCCAGTCCCTCAAGAAACAGTCAGCTAGACAATCTGGGCCAAGCGCAAGAAAAAAATGGTCCATATCGGCACGTGTTTCTTTGTTAACCTTTTTTTAATCTTCTTTTCAGTCAACCTTTTTCCCCAGACACTTAGGATGTTGGAAATAAAAACAAAGCAACTCAGGATAAATATAAAATACAAAAAAAAAAGTCTTATAGTCAACCCAAGACTCTACAAGAGCATGTATATATACCAGAAGAAAGATGGCCGACGTCTGCAGTACATTCTGGAGGTTTAGTTAGTAGCACCATAGATGCTTGGTTCACCTGTCAAGACAGAGACGGGGTCAAACCTCTGAAGCAAAGCACTCCAATCCTCCTCCTGGAGAGCTTCCGTCTGATGGGGTTTTGCAGTGAAAACCTACAGGATGGTAACTCCCCAAAAAGACGGTTGTAAAGCTGCTCTGAAGTCTCTTCTTCATTCCTTGTTCTCTCTCCTACCCATCCTCAGTAGACTCAAGGGGACCATCTGAAAGAAGGTACTCTGGGTCATCTCATCCCACTTCCGTCTTGGGAGTGGGAAAGAGGAGAGGGTGGAAGGAAACAAGGAGAGGCTGAGATGGAACCAAGGTGAAGCCTTAAGGGAAGAGGTGCTGCCAGTCCAGCCTGACTTGCGAGCGAGGTTGGCTGGAGGTTCTATCTTTAACTGTAAGGTTATCTGGCTTGGCAAGGCAGAAGAACACTGAGGCGGAAAGAATGTAGCAGCAAACACACTGATAGGCACGCAGGAGCACGTAAGGGGAGGGGCAGTTGAATGTGTGTGTGGCAGGATCTGAGTCATCAGGGGTTTTCCCAGCATGACCAAAAGCAATTAAATGTATGATTACTAACTGTCCTGGGATGATTATAGAGGTGCTCTACTCGCTGTCTTAGGAAGGATGTTATAGGTGCTCTATTAGCTGTCCTGGGGAGAGGGTGTGGGTGCTCTATCAGCTATCCAGCAGAGGATGTTATAGGTGCTCTATTAGCTGTCCTGGGGAGAGGGTGTGGGTGCTCTACTAGCTATCAAGCACAGGATCTTATAGGTGCTCTAGTAGCTGTCCTGGGAAGGATGTTATAGCTGCTCTACTAGCTGTCCTGGAGGGATTTTATAGGTGCTCTTCCAGTTGCCTTGTAGATGTTATACCGTTGTTGCTCCACTTTCTGTTCCGGGAGAATGTTGTAGGTGATCTTCTAGTTGTCCTGGAGGATCATATAACTGCTCCATTAGCTGTCCTGGGGAAGTATTTCCAGGTCCTCTTCCTGCAACGGCTCACTCTCCTGCAGCTCCTCCTCCTCCTCATGGTCTAGCTCCTCCCCCTCATGGTCTAGCTCCTCCCCATGCTGCAGCTGCAGCCTCCTCTCCTCCACCAGCTTCATCTTGTCACGGATGGTGTCTGCGGATGAGGCCATGTCTCCAGGACTGCCAAAGAACTGCTCACTCCTACAGCACAAAAGGGACAACACTACGTGACCAGCACCTCATCAACTTAGTCTGAGTGACAGTATTACTGGGCGTGCATGGATGTGTATGTGCGTGTGTATGTGTCCAGTCATACCCATCTGGGAAGATGACCGGTACAGTCAGTCTGTCCAGTAGACCTTTCCCCACGGTCTCCACCTCCTCATAGACCTCCAGCTCTACCTCCACCTGGGGCTCTGTCTCCACCTGCTCCTCGCTGTCCTCCCTCAGGACCTGTTACACACACACACACACACACACACACACACACACACACACACACACACACACACGGATTACCAACCCACGATCACAACACGCTGCAACAGGACAATAACACGCCTTTACTAGACGTGCCCCGTTTTTTTTTGCCGCGCGTGCGTTTGGGCGGTGCGTGCCTTTTCTGTGGCGGTGTAGAAGGAGGCAGCCATCTCCAGGCGGAGGAGCCTCTCCTCGGAGGTGACGGTGAACTGCTTCCACACCCGGTTGAGGCGTGGCAGCGTGTCTCCGGAGGAGCGCGTGGTGCAGCGCAGGGACTGGCACAGCACCACCGTGGCCTGGAGGAGCTGCCGGCCGTAGTCGTACGTACTCTGGACACAAGTGCGCGGGCGTCCACACACAAACGCACGCACGCACACACACACACACACGAAACAGACACACAAACAGAGGGAGAAACGTCAAAGATTGTTGAGAGAGAGAGAGAGAGAGAGATGGAAAACCGGGTATCGAGGTCAACCCCTGACTTCTGACCCCTGACCTACCTGAGCCACGTCCACAAACTTCTTGTGTTTCTCCAGCAGGACCCTGGTGTCCTGGGCATCCTCGCCCAGCCTGATGTGGGTCTTCAGGAGGGCGTCCAGTAGCTCCCCGAGCCACTCCACCGCCTGGAGGATGAGGGGACGGGCTTCACGCAACGACCGAGACCAAACGGAACTCAACAGCGTAGGGAGACAGAGGAAGAGCGAGGGGGGGGATGGGGGAGACGAAGCGTTCCCCTACTGACCTGAGCGGCGTCCTCCTCACACTTGAACAGCTGGACCATCTGAAGCATCTTCAGTCTCCTGACATCTACCATGTCCTCACACCTGAGGAGCAAGAGTCACCCGGGTCAAACTGACACAGAGGCCGTTTGTGACACCTTCAGTCTGTAACACATTCATCCATCCATCCCTTCCTGGAGGAACTGGCTACGATCTCCTGGCTCCCACCTTTGCTTGCGGAGCTGCATGTCCTCCATGACACTCTGGATGTGGTCGACGTTCTCCTTGTTCTCCACAGGGACGTCCTCCTTGCCGTACGACCAGGAGGTCTGGGTAGACATCTGGTCCATCAGCGCCTGGCCCTTCTCTCTCAGCACCTGCAGGGCACCCTCTGGGGGAAGGGGAGGATGGACAGTCCTCAGCATGGAGCAGTGAGCGTACGGGGATGTGGGTGTGACTGGGATGATGTCACGGCCGTGTGTGTCTTTGTGTGTGTGTGTGCGTGTGCAGCACAGCTCACCGACGCTCTTCAGCTTCTCCTCCAGGTGTTTGAGCGTCTGCTGGATGGCCGCTCCGTCTGCCGGCGCCACGTCCGCACAGAGCATGCCCAGCAGGCCGTCCAGCTGCTGGGACAGCTAACAGGGGGAGGACAGGAGAAAGGAAACCTCAGTACACCGACAACAACAACCGAAAACTCCTAAATAACAGAAACCCCTATTCAGGAATCCAATCCCAAACGCTCCGTTGACACGCAACAGGCGAGACAACAGACGGACGGTAACACATGGAGGTGGCCGTACGTCCTGCGCGGTGCCGTGGAAGTCGTGGGCCGACTGCAGGACGTTCTGCCGGGCCTCCAGCTGGCTGGCCTGCCTGTAGCACACGTCGCTGAGCTGCTGCTGCAGGCCCTTCAGCTCTGCCAGGTCCTCCTCGTCGCCCGCGCTCAGCAGGGCGGCGATCTGCTGGTTCAGCTCCACGTACACGGCGAACCACTCCTGCCACACACGGGGGGGAGGGGGGGGGGGTGAGAGGGCCCGTTAACCGCCCAGCAATTCTCAGATCTGCACCAGAAGGTGCATACTTGTTGGGGTCCTCCACTGTTATCAGACTCACATTCGCTGACCTCATTACCAAGCTCTGCAGAGCTCTGTACTCTACAGCAGACACGACAGACAGCAGTAGAAAGACGAGGGAAACGTGTGTGTATATTGCTGTGTGTGTGTATATGTGTGTCTATATTGCTGTGTGTGTGTGTGTGTGTGTGTCTATATTACTGTGTGTGTATGTGTCTATATTACTGTGTGTGTATGTGTGTCTATATTGCTGTGTGTGTGTGTGTGGGCGCCCGTCCTCACGCTGTGCTGGCTCTCTATCTCCTCGTGTTTCTGCTGGAGAGCCTGGGAGGCCCTGATGGAGTCTCCTATGGCCCAGTGAGTCCTCAGCTGCTCCAGGCCTGGGCCCTCCAGCCAGTTCACCACCTGCACAGGGAAACACACGCACACACACACACGCAGACACACACGCATGCACGCACAGACGCAAATGTGTACACACATTCACAGACACACACACAATGAATACAGTGGCCCACTAACACCAATCAGAGACCTGGTGGGGAGATGGGAGGATGGTGGTACTGTCATTAGAACACATTCTTGGAATGTGGAGCAAGTCCCCTTTGTACTTTGTGTTTGGTCAACATTGTTATACATGCAGCAGTTGACTGCTACATCTCAATGCGTGTGTGTGTATGTATGTATGTGTGTGTGTGTGTGAGAAAGTGACCCACTGTCAGGTCCTCAAGCTGACAGACCCTCTGACATGATAAGAGCTCTAACCAGCCAGCGACATGAGAAGGCTGACTGGGTCACCCACCCCGTCCAGACCAGAGCTGAGCCTGCCTGGCTACCCCACCGGCTGGAGCAGCACCCACACCAGCACAGAGGGTAACAGCACCCACACCAGCACAGAGGGGAACAGCACCCACACCAGCACAGAGGGGAACAGCACCCACACCAGCACAGAGGGGAACAGCATCCACACCAGCACAGAGGGGAACAGCACCCACACCAGCACAGAGGGGAACAGCACCCACACCAGCACAGAGGGGAACAGCACCCACACCAGCACAGAGGGGAACAGCATCCACACCAGCACAGAGGGGAACAGCACCCACACCAGCACAGAGGGGAGCAGCATCCACACCAGCACAGAGGGGAGCAGCATCCACACCAGCACAGAGGGGAACAGCACCCACACCAGCACAGAGGGGAACAGCATCCACACCAGCACAGAGGGGAACAGCACCCACACCAGCACAGAGGGGAGCAGCATCCACACCAGCACAGAGGGGAGCAGCATCCACACCAGCACAGAGGGGAACAGCACCCACACCAGCACAGAGGGGAGCAGCACCCACACCAGCACAGAGGGGAACAGCACCCACACCAGCACAGAGGGGAACAGCATCCACACCAGCACAGAGGGGAACAGCACCCACACCAGCACAGAGGGGAGCAGCATCCACACCAGCACAGAGGGGAGCAGCATCCACACCAGCACAGAGGGGAACAGCATCCACACCAGCACAGAGGGGAACAGCACCCACACCAGCACAGAGGGGAGCAGCACCCACACCAGCACAGAGGGGAACAGCATCCACACCAGCACAGAGGGGAACAGCACCCACACCAGCACAGAGGGGAACAGCACCCACACCAGCACAGAGGGGAACAGCACCCACACCAGCACAGAGGGGAACAGCACCCACACCAGCACAGAGGGGAGCAGCATCCACACCAGCACAGAGGGGAACAGCATCCACACCAGCACAGAGGGGAACAGCACCCACACCAGCACAGAGGGGAACAGCATCCACACCAGCACAGAGGGGAACAGCACCCACACCAGCACAGAGGGGAACAGCACCCACACCAGCACAGAGGGGAGCAGCATCCACACCAGCACAGAGCGGAACAGCACCCACACCAGCACAGAGGGTAACAGCATCCACACCAGCACAGAGGGGAGCAGCATCCACACCAGCACAGAGGGGAACAGCACCCCTGGACTGGGCTAAGAGGACTGACAAGGTGAGGAAAAGCCTCCGTGTTGATCAACAGAGATGCTTCCTCAGCATCGTCCTTCAGCTGGCCCTCCCCCACCCCCATCCCCCCAACACATACAGTACAACCCCCATTGCTTGCAGCTATGCTAACAATCACCCCTATCCTCACAGCGAGCCCGTCCCCCGTCCCCCCCTCCCATAGATGAGAACTAGGCCAACCACACACACCCCGCCAAGACAACTTAATCCTTCAGGCTGCCGTTCAACATCTCCGTTGTCATGGCAACTTGCTCCTTAGCACCCCCCCCCCCCCTTCATCTCAATAATCATGAGAGCTCTATCTCTATCTGTCCTAATCTGGCCTCCTCAACTCTGTCAGATCACCATCTCAGTCTCCATCTCCCTCCATCTACGCAGCCGGCAGCAGTCTCCCATCTTCAGTGTGAAAGAGAAAGTTCTGTGCCCTCTGCAGTGTGTGTTCTGTTTTCAATGTGTTTGTGGCTGTGTTTGGACATGCATGGCCTTGGCGTTTGCATGTGCGACAACAGAACTGTACATCAGAGTGTTCTATTTGTGTGGGTTAGTGGTGACGTGTGTGTGTGTGTGTATAAACATGACCTTGGTATGTGTGCCTGTGTGTGTGTATGGAACAGTACCTACTTTATTTACTGAAGTGTGTATGCATAACTTCATGACCATGGTGTGTGTGTGTATGGTACTATATATATTGAATTTGGTCATTTACTATGCATGTGTGTGCGTGTGTAGGGTACTGTACATATTGAAAGTGTTAATATACTGTGTGTGTGTGTGTGTATACCTGCATGACCTTGGTCTGGATCTCCTCTAGCTGGTTGCGTTTGCTGCGCTGGCGGCAGACCTCCTGGTAGCGGGTGTACTGCTCCCTCAGGGAGTCCAGCAGCTTCATGACCTGGGGCTGGGCCAGCAGCTCCTCGTCCATGGGAGACCAGGCCGGGCCTCCTCCTCCTCCTCCACCGCCCTCCGACCCGTTGAAGCGGCGCTGCTGCAGCTCCGACAGCAGCTCATGACCTGGGAGGAGGAAATGATCATGATGAGGAAATGATTCAGTATGGTCCTTTGATAAAGGACAGAGACCAGAGTGGAAGTGTGCGATTCTTTGTGCGTGGCAGAAAAGGTTCCTCATAGTATGAAATGAATCCCAAACACAATCCTGAGTTATCGGAGTCGGGCTGCGGTTTTAACTTTATCCTCCTAGTACCTGCTACATCTCTTCAGGCTCTTTACACAACAAAACAGGGTTTTACAAAACCTTCATGTTTGCTTCCTGAGAGCAAACAACAAACACCATTCCTCTCCCTCCCTCCCCCTCTCACTCTGTCTGTTTTTTTAAGAGTGAAAGACACAAACACTAACATAGCTAGAAAACAAAGCCTTGTGAGTATTCATTATGCAAGGCGCAGAGTCCACGAGAGGAGAGGGTGAAAGGAAAGGAGGGAGAGGAGAAGAGAGCAAGGCAGAGAGAGAGAGAGAGAGAGAGAGAGAGAGACTCCTACAGTGGGTTAGTTTTTATCAGATACTGAGAGAGAGCCAGCAGCCTCTGACACAAAGGTCCTTTTATTGCCCCTGCTGCTCTGGCCTGTCTAACCAGAGACTGGCTAAATATTTTCCCTGTCGTAAAACAGCTGTAGTGACACTCTCCTTTAATCTTGACTAATGCGTAAGTATGTAAATAAGACTTTATTTATATAGCACATTTCAAACAAGAATTGTAGCTCAAGGTGCTTTACATAAAATCAATAAAAACAGTAATACAAGTGACAAAAGTAATAATTATAATAGCAAATCTATAAGAACAATAATATAACTAATAAAAGTAGTAAAACCCTTTTGAGATAAAATTACTTAAAATGCTTCGGTAAAAAGGTAGGTTTTAAGCTTGACTAGGCTGAAGTAAACAACAATGTTGTCCAACCAATCCACCTATAGTTAACCCGCTTGTATTTTAACTGCTAACCCGCCAGTAAGGATATTGCTAGCCTGTAAAGCCGCACAGACAGGGCCTTACTGTAGGCACTGCTAATCGCAGTGTTTGATATTGTACCACTGTGCATCTTGGGTAAAACAATCAAACTGCACAGAACTGTGTAGAAAAAAGCATCTGGATTTGGAAGGAGCATAAAGGATATATTACCAGTCTGCAGAACTGTTTCAGGATCCAATGATGGTAGGAAGTTACAATCTGGAGGTCTGTGAGAATAAGAGTTCAGTAAATCACATTTAAAGCACGTTAACGCCCAACATCTTGATACACCAAACTTTTATTATGATAAAACATGTACGGATGATGTAGAGAAGGTTCAAACGTATGTCTCACCTGTCTTTGTCAACCTGGCAGGCTTTCTCACTCTCGTTGATCACAGAAAGTTCATCCAGAAGTGAGGTGGACTCCTTGGTAAACTTCTCAAACACCTGAGACAGAAACACATGCTAGTGAGTCATTGAGAAAGTTATGCGAGGGAGATCGAGGTCAGCCTGTCATGTACGTTCATTATTAATGTCCTGATCAGGGGGGGGGGGGGGAATCTCACCAGCCTCTTGTTGACCCAGTCCACATGGTCGTACACCAGACTGCCTCCAAACTCATCAGTCAGCTGACACGGCTCAATGTAGCGTGTTAGCTTATTGGCCGACACCAGGATCACCTGGAACACAGAGGGGGAAGGGTTAAAAGGGGTTATCCTGAGTGGCTAGTCCCCTCTGCAAGCTGTTCATTTTTCAGCCTCATCCTTCCTTCCTGAGGCCTTGCACAGCCTAGTTGGAGTTCTGTTCATTCTGCACCATTGGGTATGGAGCCAACAGCTGCACACACACACACACCCTAGAACAGCTGCCACTTTGGTTCTAGGGTCGTGCACGCACACACACACCACATTCCGCAAACATCCTAAGAGACAGACAGGGGAGGGACCAGGGACGAGGAGGAAAAGAGTGTCAGCTGAAAGAGAGACATCCCCTCTCATCAATGCCAGGTCATTTCCCTAAAGCTGTGAAGATTTCTGCCTTCCTGGTGTTCAAATATAGTTGTGTAATATGTGTCTGTATATGTGTGTGTGTGATCATTTGCTGGCCATCCGTAAAACATTCTGGGCCCAGATTAAAGAGAGAGCTGTAGTGAGATTGCCAGCATAAAGCCATCAAATGAGAGATTAAACCAAAACGAGTGAATCTTTTCTGTCCCCAAATCCAACCGTCAGCAGAGTGACTTAATCGGGAAATCTTGTCTTTAATCAATGTCAAGCTCACATAATGACATACTCTTATAGCTCAGCATAAAACACACTGATCCTGAACACACCCGACTCTCTGCAACACATCACTGGCTGACAGCAGAGCTGTTGAACGCCTGCCAAATGTTGCCTGAGCGCTGCAAGGTTAGCTGTAGGACGCTAGCAAGCCTCAAACTAAACCAGCAGCCTCGCTGGAGAGTATGGGCGGCAGGGTCACAGGAGGAGGCCAAGAAAAGCAGGTACTCAAAGAGTATCAAAACACAGCCCTTCAGTCGATATGCAAACTGCAAGAAGCTACTCTCGACTATCGAGCTGCGGCCCCAGTGTCAGAACCACAGAGCCATTGTTGACCATACCAGCGGTGATTCGGCTCTCTCTCTACTAGAAGAGTTTCTTTGTCCTCTACGAGATCAGGCCATCACTGGGAGTGTGTGTGTGTGTGTGTGCGCGCGTGTGTGTCATCCGACTGGAGACAGAGGTGACTGGCAGCCAGGCAGACAGAGAGGCTATACCTATCTGGCAGGCGTTCATGTCCATATGGTGCAGCAGTCATGCCCGGCCAGCCTGGAGGGTGAGCTGGTGCTGGTGCAGCCGAGCTCAGCCATCAGTACAGAGATACTGAAGATGCCTTTGGAAGGGTGCTGTCTGGTGACTAGCAGCTCCTCACAGGCATGAAACTAGGTCAAACACAATGAGCCAGTATCTCTCCTAATCTCGTTCATCGCCAGTCGATATTTAGCTTCTCTCCTCTGCTCTCATCCCGTGTCCTACTCCCCTCCTCTCCTCTGTTGTCGTTTCCTACGCCTCTGCCCAGATTACTCCTCTCGTCTCTGCCTTCTACTCTCCTACACCTTTGCTCTCTCCTACTCTGCTCTCCTCTACCTGGCTCTCTCTCCTCTCTCCTCTCCTACTCCATTGGTCTGCTCTCCTCTGCCTTCTCCAACTCGCGCTCCTCATCCTTCCTTCTCCAACTCATTATGTTCCTCCTCCTCTTCTTCAGTGGAGCCATCTGTTTCAGTGCTGGAGATCAGGGGAGGCTGGAGGGGACTCTTGGCCCAAATCAACACTCATACTGTTGAACTGCAACTAGTATAGACCTCTCCTGAACTACATAGGACTCCCCCAAGCATGCGTAAACACACGCCGTTGTGGATGACGTTGTTGAAAGAGACTGTCCTTACAGTGACATGAACTGCTGACTGCTGTTGCCAAGCAACATGACCATATTAGTCCATGCCGAAAGAGAACATGTTGCAGACACAAGGTCAGAAACAGACTCTGCACTTTTCATTCCAATCCTCATCGTCTGTCCTGCTTATATCTCTCTGTCCCCTTCACCTATCTCATCCTTCTCTCACTATCTCTGCTCCTCTTCTTTTTCCTCTCTCCACTCCCTCTTTCATTTGAAGAGAAGCCTGAAAGAAACTTGAGAAAATCCTCCAGCAAGACCCCACAGGCCATATGGAGCAGCACCTATGAATATTTAATAACGACTCTAAATCTATCCCAAAGACAATACCATCCATCAGCCCCTCGTGATGCAGCCTAAACCACCACACCACAAGGACTAGGGGTATACTAATACCACGCTGGCCTGGGGCCAACTTCAGGGTATGCCTTGGTTGCAGGTGACAGACAGCTTCATTAACTTTCAGATCTATACGGGCAGCTCCTCTAGGCTATACACACTGGCAGGCAATGGCTGATGAATAGGCTGCTGATGGTGCTAAGACCTTTGACATTGAGACACAAACACACACACACAGGTACTCACCTCGAAGCCCAGTCTGTCCTTCTCCTTCCAGAAACAGAAGTGGGTGACCTTCTTGTCCCAGAATTCATCCGGCTTCACCACACATACCAGCGACACCTCTGCTGGGATCACGTTCTACAACAAGGCAACATGGAGCTGTTGTTTAAAAGGGACCACTGTGCTTTCAAACTTCCACACGACTTACAAGGACAGGAATGACCCATCTCCCTTGTCAAACACACCCCTCTAATGATCGCTCTGAATAGTCATGCATGATGATTAATTAGTGAGGGGTGGAACAGATGTTTGAACACCAGTAGCCCCAGGGGACCAATCCACCTGCAGTACATTAACAGCTCTCTGCCAATCAGAACGCGAGGGCAGACCACACGGCACATAGGTGGTTTTGTGGCTGCGTCTCTCTCAGTCTATCGACTGTCTGGCTATGGCCACTGCACAGAATAACAGGTCGTACGACATCTCACGGGCCCCCATCAACATGACACAGCATCGTGTCTGATAAGGCTCATCTACCTGCGGAGGAACCACCCGGTAGAAGAAGACAAACACGCTTCGGGGAAAAGCGTAGCAGATTGGTAGTGTTAGTGATTCTGGTCATACCTGCAGCATGAGCACAACTGTCTTGACAATATTCCACTGTGACTTGCGCCCATCCACAATGACAGTGAAGCCTCTGGCCTTGCATTTGTCACTAAAGAGACAGAGAGGAGGGGGGACGAGATGGACACAGGCGGGCACAGGAGATGATTAGTCTGAGAAGCTGGCAAAGTAACTGCTTCTAATGTATCTTGCAACGGTTAAGGTGGGTGTTGGAAGTCATTGACGGAGGCCGACCGCAGGATGATAATGGTAATAGTCTACTTTGAAGGTCTGTGGGCGTATTGTGTGAGTGAGTGAGTGAGTTTGTGTGTGTGTTAACCTGGGGATGCTGAGGAGGTAGTCCAGTGTAGAGCTGAGCTCCTCCATGCTGGTCTGCTCTGTACATAGTGGGATGGTGAGAATCAGACCACTCCTTCTGTCCTTGCCCCCTGCACACAAGCACACAAGCAAAATAACCTTCAACAAACAGGAAGACACGCACGCCATAATTAAACAGTTGTGTTCAGTGTCAAGAAGTTGTGTTGAGTAAATGTGCTGAGAAAAGGTCAGCAGAGAATATCGAAAAGCGTGTGAGTGTGGGGCTGACTGGAGAGGAAAATACCAGTCAGCTTGGCCTGGCAGGGAGAGAGAGTCATCAGAAACTTGGCATGCTAGGCTCTTCAAAATCACAGAAAACTCTAGTTGCTGAGGTCTATGGATAGTCAAACTCAATAGTGCCAGGATGGCTAGCATTTATGATGACTCTAATTCTTGTATATCTTTCATTGGCAGCTGACTACGCATGAGAGTGCCATCTTTATATGATTTGGACTGGCAGGCTAAAAGCTTCAGCCACGGCTCAGCTTTAACCCCAGCCCCAGCTCCACAGCCCCAGGCCCCCTATCCCCACCCAGCCAAGCTTCCCCTAGTTAACAGACAGAGAAACTAGGGCCAGATCTAGTAAACAACAGTAATGATGGCCTCTCTCAGTTGCTCTCGCTCTCTTAGTTTCTCTCTCTCTACCCTCTTGTAAAACACACCCACAAAAACAGCTCTGAGGAGGAGCACTAAAGGGGAATGCGGGTAAAGAAGAAAATGTCTACTTCAAAACCAAGTATTGGAGTAACTTTATTGAAGGGTTATCTTTACTGCGAGTTCAGAGTACACTAAAAGAGGGTCTGAGGTCTTCCCCTCTCATAGTGGGCTATACTCTTGTGTGGCTAATCTGTAGCCTACAACTCTGCTTTTGGATTGAAGCAGCAGTCATTAGTAACCAGTTAATACTCATGTGACACTGTAAAGCCCTTGCAGTATTAGGTCTTACCTGACAGAAAGGCCAGTCTCTTCTTCAGAATGGGCAGGATGTTTGTGGCCTCCATGGTGGCTCCTTCCACCCTGCAAACTGAAACAATCATTACATTATAAGGCCTCAAATTAAGCCAAACAGTATCTTCAACACACAATACACAAATGGTCATTGTCAATTAAACACCATGGTGTTTTACCTTTTTGTAGATGCAAAAGATCTGCACACTTAACCAATCGACTGCCTAGAATGGGTTTGCACAGTGATGAGTGTAGCCTGTGTTTTGCTAAACTGAAACTTGGGGATCCTCATAACCCACTGAATATCCATTCTGGTTGAAGGCTAAGGTGTTCCTTGGGGCTAAATATGGTGTAACTTGCCAGGAGTGGGAGGAACCATTTCAAAACCATTAGCTGATTGCATTGCTGCAGCCATAAATCCCAAATCCCTAATCTAATGTCCATAATGTCCACTCCCGTGATTCCTGGGGTCTAATACAATCTGATACACATTTTCATTGACATGTTGTCCCGGAATCACACGGTTTTGTAAGAAGGCATTCTGGACAACACACAATTACACACATTTTGGCTCCCCCTATGTCCTTCATCAAGAGCCAAACTGGACCACTCTACTAAGTGGATCCGTCCGAATCATCCGATCGGGTATGACACGAGACAAAAGCCTACAGAGGAGCACCCAAATCGGGCCCGGAAAAAGCAGCGTGCCGATGTCTTTTAAATGACCCGTATTGAATAACCTCATATGTTATACTTCATATCCCATCACAAATATGAACAGTGAATCCTAAAGTCACACATTATTAACGTCCCCCATGTAAATGGAGAGATACGGTGTGGCAGAGTAGCCTACCATGAGGTTTTCTGTAAAACTGGTAACAGCCAGTAGGGAGGGAGGGGGAGACTCGCTACACTGTTGCAGCAAGCAGACACAATGACCTATATTTGTGTTATTGAATGACATCTCTCCGTTTTTTCATTAGGATAGTATACTCGAGTAAATACTATATATGAAAGCCAGCGAAAATGCAGCATTTAAAACCCTACCTCAGACAGAAGAGAACAATTTCTGTGTCATTATCCGATCGGGAAAGATGTAGAACTGGAGTTGAAACGCAGCTGTCCTCGCGGCAATCCCGATTGTTTATCAGTCTGACCGAGTTTCACCGATTTCCTGTAGAAAGCAGTCCATCACATCTGTACCATCAGCTATGCGAAACGGGAAATCACGTATCTATTATCATAGCAAGTTTCCAAAGGAGCACGTCGCTTTTGAATCAACCAGCTTGCTTCAGTAGTAGGCTACTTAGTCGTATCAAAATGGTTTGATTCTGGGGGCTGGACCACAGTAAGAGAGGCCACTCCCGGTTGCCAGGTTGGGTGGCTGCAGTAGCCTATGGTTTCTCGAATGCCAGGCATTCAAATTAATAAAAGCCTATTATACAGTGATGTAGCCTAAGCTTTAATGGGATGCCTGTGTGTTTCGGAGATACAGTAATGGTTTGAATTTATGCGACTAATGTTGTGACATTAAAAGGGAATACGCAATCTTTATTGAGTGATTAATAGTACACATAAATGCTGCATTTGTGTCATGCAGTCATAGCGCATATTATAGAAAAGTGTTAGGTAGGCTTTTTAGTACGATGTGTGTAAAGTTCAACTTTACAATGCTTCTTAGTGGCTGCGATCAAAGTTCTAAGACAGACCAAATTAATCACATATACTTAATATTATTATTATTACTAGTAGTATTACAACCAGTTTCATTGTATTATTTTTTGTGCTCTTTTATCAGCAATAATAAGTCAAATAGTAGGCTAGTTGTAGCATTCTTCATTCGTTTGGCGTCGTTGCTATGGAGACAGAAACAATTCTATCCTGCTATGAAAACTGGAGCATGGATGACTAGCGTAGCTATCTCGTTGGTTAGCTAGATACATCAAAACCACTGAATGGATTCGACTTTCATGAATGTTAAAGCGTGTGTTATTGTAGCGTTTTTCAATTGAATGAGGTAAGTATGTGGTTTGTAAGATTATATAAGGATGTGTCAAACCTCTAGATAGATAGAGCTAACTAGAGGTACTTAGATTAGGTAAACTAGTACTGGTACTGTACAAGTTTATCCCACTGCGAGCTATTGTAGAGCTATACTACTATAGAGTACATTTACTGTAGCCTGAGCTACCATAGTACAGTAGCCTGGCATCCTTCTCGTTTCTAGGTAGCTACTTCTAACAACTTAGATTCTACAGTACCTGGATAAATACTTCAACGAGAGTAACGTGCCATGTTAAATGTTAGGCTTTATCCAGTCTTTTCCATTCTCACCAGACATTGTTTTGGGTTCTTCTCTCGTCTGACTCTTTCCTGTCCCCTGTCGACTACATTTCTGTCTGGCTCCATTCCACTGTGTCCCTACTAGACATGATAGCTAATGTTCCAGGGAACACCCTGGATTCGGGTACTCACTGGACAACCACTTGTGGTAAAAATGCTCAGGTAATGTGTCAATGATACAGTTGTAAAGTTGATTAAATCTGCAGTTTTCTTGGTGCATGTTGCATTATTTGTTATGATATCTAGATACAGTATAATACCTCGTTAATTGGTACATAGTGAGGATAACACAGTTTACCAGGGTTAAAATAGGGCCATAAATTGCTGTGCATCTGTGTCTGTTCCAAAGGTGGGTCCAGTGCTCCAGCGGCCAGGACAGCTCCAGAGGAAAGCACCCTCCCAGAGAAGCTGTTTCCTGGGGGTGGAGACTTTGGAAGAGCTCACATGGGAGAACTGGGATCTGGGTGGGGAGTTCACCAAAACCCTTTTCCTGAAGAACGTCCACAGCAAATTGCAGAAACTACGCTTTAGGTGAGTCTAGTGGTGGAAGGCAACAATTATGAGGCAGAGTGCACAGTTCTAATAAACAAACCCTTTATAATGTTAATGTCAGTACATTTACATTTATTCATTTAGCAGACGCTCTTATCCAGAGTGACTTACAGTAAGTACAGGGACAATCCCCTGAGGCAAGTAGGGTGAAGTGCCTTGCCCAAGGACACAACGTCATTTGGCACGGCCGGGAATCAAACCGGCAACCTTCTGATTAATAGCCCGATTCCCTAACCGCTCAGCCATCTGACCCCCCCAGTAGCAACATGACGTGGATGAATTACCAATTGACTACCATTGAAACACAAAGCTTAAATGAATGTACTTGTTTTCCTCAGGCCTCCGGTGTCCAAGTTCTTCACCACCCTGTTCCCTCAGCTAATTGTCCTCAGTCCAGGAATGTCCTACTCCCTGCCTGTCACATTCCACCCGCTCGACAGGGTATGCATCTTCTCCCCCTAGGCAGAGTGGGGGAATGCATGGGGAGCACGTTGTGTCACTAAGATCCCCATAGTGAAATCTACCATCCACAATGAAACCCATGGAACTATTTATCAACTAAATCATTCATTTCTGCTCATTCTTGATATTGTCCTCTCATTGGTGGCAGTGTGAGTACCAGGACAGTATTGAGTTCCAGAGTAAGAATGGGTTATTCCAGGTGTGTCTGCGTGCCACCATCCCTCGCCACACCCTGGAGATACCTGAGTCTGTCCTGCTGCCTCCCTGTGCTGTGCACCACTCCTCTCAGTCAACCTTCCTGTTCCGCAATGCCAGGTAACAAACAACCCCACTAGTGACTGCTTGGGCTGTCTAAGATAGGAGACGAATCATGTCAAAAATATGGGTTCTTGTGTATGAGTACATTTTATGTGTACCTTACTGTGCCCCTCTCTACCATGGTCCCTGGTTTGTGTGTGTGTGTGTCCCTGTCAGTAAGCTGCAGACAGGATTCCAGTGGGAGGTGACCACTCCATTCCAGCTGTCCCCAGACAGAGGAGTACTGGGGCCTGGACAGGAGTGCCGTGTTACTGTGGTCTTCCGACCACTGGAGGCGCTGGTATACCAGAGAGAGGCCAGTTGTGCGTTCGGGGATGACGGGGAGACCACCTGCACTGTGCTCCTACAGGGCATGTGTGAGTGGCAGCTTTGTGGTGTCCTTCTGTCCGTTACTCATTGTATAAGGAACAGGAACGTGAACAAATATATACTCATGCTACATGCCACACATGCTCTGACATCCTCTGCCTATCTCGTGGACAGCGGAGATCTACATGGACTGGTGAACATCTGTTAAAGTGTTTTGTGCTTGTTTTTTCTTCAGCTAAATACCCATTCCTGGAGATCAGTGCCCCTGGACAGGAGGAGGGCTGTAAAGTGCTGGACTTTGGCAGTGTGGCCGTCAAAGCCTCTGTGGAGAAGCACTTTGAGATCCTCAACAAGTCTTCTGTGAGCCAACACACTCTCTTGCCTGTGATATATATATATATATATTTCTTGACCTATTTCTCACTTTGATCATTCTGTCTGTGTCTGTCTTCCTCCCCTCCCAGATGAGGGCATCCTTCAGTCTGTCCAGGTTCAAGCAGCCTCCTCTGTCTCAGTCAGAGTTCCAGTGTTTGGTAGAGAAGGGCGAGGTGGCTGGGCAGTCAGCCGTCAGAGTACCTGTGTCCTTCAGCCCCGTGGCTGTTGACAGCAGCAGTGTGAACTACCTCTCCCTCACCTGCCCAGGGGCTCTCAACAAGACCCTCCTCAAACTCACTGGCAGCTGCATAGGTAGGCACCGTATATCACTCCAGCACAGGATAGCCACCCCCTCCCCTGATTCACCTTGTCTTCTTGCTCCCCTGTAGGCCCACAGGTGTCTCTGTCCTCATCTGTACTGGACTTTGGCTGCGTGGGGGAAGGGGAGGAGTCTCTGCGGTCAGTGGACCTGGTGAACACCTCCTCCGTTGAAGCACACTATCAGTTCGACCTGGACGGGGAGGGCCACAGCGTTTTCTCTCTCCAGCCAGCAGGGGGAGCCCTGCCCCCCTACAAGCGTGTGATCGTGAAGCTGCTGTACCGCCCGAGCCACCCCATCGCCCACCACAGGAGGGTGGCCTGCCTGCTGCTGCACAGGGTCAGCGTTCACCCTCTCGCCCTCGACCTCTCTCTGTGGAGCTCATATGGGTCACCCTCACCACATTCTGCTTCAGCCATGATAAGAACTGTTCTGATCTCGTCTGTGCTAGTTCTGAGGATGGCCATTGATGCTGTCATCCTGTGGATCTCTCTCTTGGGACAGGAGCCTCTGTTTCTGGACCTGATTGGCACCTGCCACTCTGAGCAGCTCAAGCCTGCCATCTTCAAACCCAAACACCTGGTTGTGTACCAGCATCACCTGGCTCGTGGGCTCACCCAGTACCCCCCAGACATGCTCAGTGCCATGCTGGCAGAGGGCAAGCTCCAAGTGGACCAACAAGGGGCGCTTGTCCTACCTGAGGTACATGTGTGGGGAGGGGTTCATTCTACCCAATGCCCAACCCTAAAGTCATATGCCAGGAATAACTTAGCCTCCTCTGCAGGACCTAGCCATGGAGCCTGCTGGTCCGGAGACAGCCAGTGTGGCAGTGCCAGCCAGGGCTTTGACAGAGAAAAGTCCCATGGAGGAGTACTACCAAAGCTGCTCAGGGGGTAAACGTCATGAAGGAGGACGTGGGGAGGGGCCCGGAAGCCACGTGACCTTAGAGCCTCCTAAACTGATGTTCCACCCAGGCTCCACCTCCCTGCCCGTCGCCATCACCAACCACACAAAGGGAAAGCTCAGGTACTACACCCTGCCAGGGTGCCCCACGGGCAAGGCCCAGTCACAACCACACCAAGGGCAAAAAAGGAATAAAGTTGTGTTCTGTTCTGTTTTTCCAGCGTGTTGTGGACCCCTGCTGCAGACTCACCCTTCTCTGTTACACCGTCATCATGTGACCTGGGAGCCCTGAAGTCGACGTCTTTCAGGGTCACCTACACACCCAAGCAACACAACACCTTCCATGGTGGCCAGCTGGAGTGCTTTTCTCTGTACAAGGTAAGATTTGTAGAGTCATTCCAACGGGCCTGTTTCTAATGGTCAGACAATGGTAAGTTCAAAGCCTTGAGATTAGTCCAAGACCACAAAACCGATCCGGATTGAACCATCACTGTGTTGGTTAAAGGCTGAGTCTACTTTCTTGCCAGGTGTTGAGTGACCATCGCCATGTGGAGGACAGCACTATCTGCCCCTCCTGGTGTCTGACTGTCAGGGTCATAGGTCACTCCTTCCAGCCTGGCAGAGAGCACTTTGTTCCCCGGCTCTCCCTGCAGCCCCCCCAAGTGGTCAGGAAAAGCATAACACACACGTCCAAAACCCACAATCACTTTCCACAACTGCCTGGGTACATATTGCAGTGTGTTTCTCTGTGTGTGTTGCTACCCATCCCTCCCATTCAAGGTGTTCCCCGGCCTGAGCATGGAGTTCTACCGCACTGTCCTGCTCCAGAACACCGGTGCCCTTCCCCTGATCTACACCCTGGACCAGGAGCAGAGCCCGTCTGTGTGTGTGTTTCCCTCCTGCGGACTGGTCCACCCTGGACAGCACCACATCCTCGCACTCAGGGCCACCCCCTCTGAGGACAACCCCCCAGAGCTGCCCCTAACCCTGCAGCTGAATGCAGACCCCAAACACACTCAGGTACACACACATCCACACACACACACACACACATATGTAACATATGCATATATGTAAAGTGTGTGCATGTGTTTGTGTGTGTGTGTGTGTGTGTAGGAGCTGAGTGTTGTGAGCCTGGTGGAGAAGCCGCGTGTGTGTTTGGAGGGAGACGGGAGTCTGTTCTTCAAGCCCACCGCCGTGGACTCCTGTTCCCAGCGCCTCTACCGGATCAGGAACTTCAGCAGGCTGCCTCTGCAGTTCAAGTGGATGATCTCCGGATCGGACCAGCAGGTCATCTCTGTCAAACCAGACTCAGGGGTCCTGCAGCCCAACGAGAGCTCGGTGAGACACGGAGACAGGTAGTGGTTGATCTGCTAACTGTTTGGACGAGTTCACTGTAGGTGAACTAGCCTGGCTCTTGTAGGTGCAGATGTGGTCCTTCACTCCCATGGAGGAGATGGGGTACAGCCTGAAGCCCAGCCTCACCTTCTGGCCAGCCCAGATGCCTGATTGCAGGAAGTGCCGCCTCCCTCTTAAGATCATAGGGACGGCCTCCGAGGGCTCGATTCAGGTGAGGCTCTTACATGGCTTTGGTGCGTGGGGTGCGTGTGTGTGTTCTCATTTGTATTTTTCTTCTGCCCAGGTTGAAAATCGAGTGCTGGAACTGGGGGAGGTGTTGGTGGGGGGCTACAGGTCCTTTGAGATTCCCCTGGTCAATAACGGGACCTGTGCTGTCAGCTTCTCTCTGAGTGTAAAACAGAACCAGCTGGACCCTGGTCCAGCCCACAACACTTCTTCTGAACACAACGGTACCACCACAGCTAGAAGGCTGCATGTTTCACATCAGCTGTTACTTCACTGTCAGTAAACTAGATGTCAGACCTAATGTCAAAACACTCCAATACTACAGCATATCTACATACCAGATAGATGGGTTTTATTGACAGGTCCTCAGTTTTTTTCCCTGACCTTTGGTGTATAATTTTCCAGCCCTGGAGCTGGACTCAGAGAAGGGAACCATAGCAGCCCGGTCCAGACTGCTGGTGCGGGCCACAGTGAGACCTGCCAGGCGGGCCCAGTACTCCTGGACTATTAGCTACCAGATCCTCAACTCCAAAGGTGAAGCTTGACCTCATCACCTGTGTCTCTCTGTATGTGTTACATTCTCCCCTCGGTCCAAACCATCTCTATCCCCCTCTCTCCCCTTCTCTCCCCCCTCACCCCCCTCACCATCACCCAGGGCGTGTGCTAGCAGAGCCCCAGGCGGTGTGTGAGGTTCGAGGGGAGGCCGTATTCCCCGTCCTGGAGGTGAGTGACATGCGCAGCAGCGGCAGTGCGGAGCGGCTCAGCAAGCTGCAGCTGTGGAGCCTCTTCTCCCTGGACGCCCTCAACGCCCACCTGAGCCGAGACCCCGCGCCCTCCGAGCTCACCTACCGCCTGCCCACCAGACACAGGTCAGCACTCAGGACCAGCGACCCTCCACCCATGTAACTGTATGGGGGTCAGATGGCTGAGCGGTTAGGGAATCGGGCTGGTAATCAGAGGGTTGCCGGTTTGATTTCCGGCCATGCCTAATGACGTTGTGTCCTTGGGCAAGGCACTTCACCCTACTTGCCTCGGAGGAATGTCCCTGTACTTTATGTAAGTCGCTTTGGATAAGAGCGTCTGCTAAATGACTAAATGTGAAATGTAACTACACGCGTCGGGCGGGATCGCCATCAGGTTTCTTAAAGAAAAACAGGGGCTTCAATAAATGTGTTTGACGAATGTTTGACAAAGTTGTTCTAAACCTGCAGTCTGCGACGCTGTCCGTCCGTCTTCACGACGGCCATGTTGGATTTGAACTTTGGCGCAGCACCGCTGGGCTCTGACCCCTCCTGCATGCTGCTCATGTTTGAAAACACAGGCAGCATCCCTGTGGACTGGTGAGACCCACCGCCTAACTCATACACCTGGAAACCCCACCTGGATGGAATGTTATTAAGACGCTCTCTTCTTCTCCCCCCGCAGGTCGTTCCTGTTCCCAGAGGACCAGCAGATAGAGCTGGAGTACTGGGCTGACACTGTGGAGTTCAGCCCTTCAGAGCTCCACCAAATGAAGGTCCAGGACAACAGGCTGTTCAGTGTCAGCCCTCGCACTGGCAGACTGCTGCCTGGCCAGCAGAAGGCAGTGCAGTTCAGCTACCGGTCAGTTTGGGGGTTTAAGGGAGTGACCGTTTGATGCCAACGTGCAGAAGTTGTTGTGGAAGTCCTGTTCTATCTGTTCTCAGGCATGACTTCGCTGGGACCGACCGCCTTCCTGTCCTCTTCAAGCTGTCCCACGGCAGGGAGATCCTGGTGAGCCCTCAGCCCACGGGAGGAACAACCGTCGATCATGACAAGTGGACACGACTTACAGCTGTTGTTTTCTTTGTGTGCGTCGGCTGTAGTTGAACTTCTTGGGAGTGACGGTGGAGAGAGACAGACACTATCTCCACTTCACCTCCAGCAAACACGTCTTCTCCCCTGTGGCCATCGGAAGCTTTAGCCCCCCCATACAGGTCAGACACCCAAGGATGGATGGATGGGCCTACCCATGTATTTGGACCCAGGCCTCTGGGGATGTCCATCCTCTCACCCTGGTCCCTGTGTCTTTCCCCCCAGGTGTATGAGCTGTATAACGGAGGGGCCGTCTCCGCCAGGTACCAGCTGGATACAAAGCCCCTGGAGAAGCTGACTGCTGAGAACTTTGACCACCTGGTCCTGCAGTGTCTCAACCCCCAGGGAGAGGTGCTTCCTGGGGGGTCCGCCCAGATAGAGTGGGTCTTCTCCCCTCTGGAGGCCAAGGCATACAGCGTGAGTTCGAAGCTCCCCTCCAGCCCACATCCATCCAGCCACTCCCACCCTCCTCTACCTTGCTGGTCGAGTTGAAGCAGAAGTGATTCGGTGTCTAGATGTAATATATAGTCTGTGTACAGTATCAGTAATGTGACATAGAGAATCAAGTGTGGACAGTCCATACACGTGCAGTTCACCCAGCTTAACCAGGCAGCGTCTTCTCTTGGTGTGTTTTCAGGTGGATATCCCTATCCATGTCCTGAATGGAGACTCTGTGCTGATGACTTTTGAAGGTTGTGGGGTTGATAAACAACTCCTGGGAGACTCGGTTCCTCTACAACTCCACGAAACTTACCCGTCAGTGCCAAGTACTCAGAGAGTGCCCTTACCTGGCCAGGTGGGCGACATATAGCCTTCTGGGAAATGTAGTGTTTGGATTTTGATGTGGTAACATGGATCTGTTTTTTCATCACGATTCACCAAGTGGTTGGTGTGTGTGTGTGTGTGTGTGTATGGGTACACGTGCACATGAGAGTGTGTGTTGATGTGTGCGTGTGTGTGTCTGCACACAGGTGGTGTTCCTGTCGGAGGAGCGGGTGTCTCTTGGGGACGTCCCGGTGTGTACCAGATCCACCCGGATCCTCTTCCTCACCAACGTCTCCCGCGTTGATACGGTCTATTACAGCTGGAACCTGGCCGACCAGCAGGTACAGCTGTCTGGGCTTTGTCTGTCTCTTACCTGGGAGTCAGATGGCTGAGCGGTTAGGGAATCGGGCTATTAATCTGAAGGTTGCCGATTCCCGGACGTGAAAAATGACGTTGTGTCCTTGGGCAAGGCACTTCACCCTACTTGCCTCGGGGGAATGTCCCTGTACTTACTGTAAGTCGCTCTGGATAAGAGCGTCTGCTAAATGACAAAATGAAAATGTTTGGTGAGGTGTGTTTCTCCAGGTGACTGACTGTGTGGACGTGTGTGCAGGCGGTGCAGATCCAGCCAGACTGTGGCACTCTGGCTCCAGAGGAGAGCGTGCTGTGCATCCTTACACTGCAAACCTCCTGCAGCCCCAAATTCTACCAGATAGACCTCAACTGTGAGGTCAGCACACACACACACACAACGTTTGTGTGGGTATCCTTGTGGGGACTGAAAATTCTGTTTTATTCAAAATCCTGTTTTCCCTAACTTTAACCTAAAAACCTATCCTGAACCCTAAATCTTACCTTAGCTCTTAACCCTAAAACTATCCCTAACCCCTGCCCCACTCCCACAAATTACAACCCTAACCTAAACCCCTTGAAAACCCTAGATATACATTTAGTCATTTAGCAGACGCTCTTATAGCACTTGAACCTATGAGGACCAAGCAAATGTCCTCCACAAGTTCAAACTAAACTTGTCGTCCTCATCATCACCAGGTGACTCTGGAGGAAGAAGTGCTCCGGTACCAGCATGCTTTGCAGCAGTGGGAGGAGGAGAAAGAGAGGCAGAAGAATGAGTTTACCCTCACAGAGAAGGATCTGCAGGATCAAGGCCAGAGACACACACACAGCAACCTTCAGGTCAGACACTTATTCACAATTCTATATTGATTATTTCATGAATCCTTATTTCTTCTACTACTAACACCAATGATTTGTCTTGGCGCAGGAAGGTGAACAAGCTCCACTGAGATCTGGCCCGGCAGTCAGGAAATACAAGGTAAGGTCAAACATGTAGATATTGTTGCATTCAGTTTCACATAAAGTCATCCTAATCTCCCAATAATCACCAACGCTGAACATTAGCACGCTCAAGTTCTCCTTCCTCTGTCTTCCTCTCCATCTCCCCCTCCAGACCCTGCCCCCTATCCGTGCCAGCACCAGCAGTTACCTCGTAGGAGTGCCCTGTGCCAGGCCCACCCGGGCGGAGAGGCGGGCCCAGAGAGAGGCTGCCAGCGCGTGGAGGCGGCCGGAGCCTCCCCAGGCGGCCCTGATTCATCTGGGGGTGACGGCCCGCTCTCACTCCCTGCTGGAGTTCCAGACCTTCTTCCCCTCACTGCTCCACACTCATCATGTGTACAGGTACAGTGGAACATGCCATCAACTCTGTTTAAGTTCCTCAGCTTAGAGAATACAATCATAGTTAAACATTCAGTAAAAGTCTTAACCACCTTTATACTAATTAGACATGAGTGGAAAAAGATGTTGGAAAACCCTAAAATACTTGATGGGTGCGCTTGATTTGGTTCACCAGAAGCAATTGAACAGACTGTCTCATGCTCCTAGTCAAGTGTAACCCTGGATACAGTTGGGTGAACTTTGACATTGGGTCCCCTCCAGGTCGTTCCAGCCCAGCGCCCATCTCTCAGTGCCAAGTCCCAGTAGCGTCCCCTCTGCAGACCTGCCCCCACTCATCCATGGTCCAGAGAGAGAGGTCCTCACCTTTATCCTCCCCGCCATTCTGAGGTAATTAGACCCGCACCTTCACCCTAACTAAACCCATCACCTAGCTCACCGCTTCTTTTAGGGGACGTTTCTTGACTTCTAGGGATGCAATGCATGGCACATCTGTTTTTCTGGGTACCTAACCTGTACTGGCTAACCCTCCCCCACCTCGTCTTCCATCTCTCTCTCCATCTCTCCAGGAGTTTACAAGACGACCCCTCCTTCCACCAGTCTCTGGTCAACACCGTGTCTGAACCTGTCCCCTACTTTATCCAGATCAAAAATAGCTCCAACCCCACAGCCTCTCCCTCCACGACCTCCACCCTGGATCCCACTGCTGCTGGGGGCACTGCCCCCCCAAACCCTCCCTCCAGCCCCCCCTCCAGCCCTCCCTCCAGCCCTGCCTCCAGCCCTCTTCCTCCTCAGCGGTTGCAAGGGGGGGCAGAGCAGCTCCAGGAGCTTCCAGATCCCCCTCCACACCACCAGCTGGATGTCCAAAAGGCCCTACGCAGGTTAGCTGGGACTCAAACCTTCCTGGTTTTACTGGTGTTACATGTTTCCAGAAAGATGATAGCATGTCGGTCAAGCTTTTGTTCATTGTGCTCCATCTCCCTGCCGTCCAGGTTTCCCAAGTTCAGTGACCTTGTGGAGGAGGTTCTGTTGAACACCATCCAGAACCTGATGACTGAGGCCTTCCGGGGTGAGCTGGTGCTCACGGCATGCCCTCGCATCATTGCCCTGCCACCGGTCTCTGCCAGGTCAGCTCTCAACACCAGTAATGACTTAGGCGTCCCGGATCTTAAAACATGTCAACTTGGTAGCAGATGGCTTATGGCTGAATGCTAGTCGTTAGCTTTCTTCACATATGGATTGTTGTTGTTGTTTTCTAGGAAGAACGGCAGTGGATTCAGGAGGGTTTTTTCCCAAGGTGTGGCTGATGCTGAGCAGAACAGGGAACCCAAAAACCCCCAGGCCTTCAGTCCTGTGCCCCACCTGCCCCCCTCCTTGAGCCTGCTGAACAACCTATTACCCCCCCCCACCCCGCAGTCCCCCCACACGGACTGATCTGCTACATCACTGAAACAGACTGCATCACCAGTCCGGATTACCTTTTCACATGAATCATTTGATATGTAGTCAAATAGACATGTTTTCTAAGAATTCAGTCAATTCATCCTTTCTCTTTAAACTGACAGATTCACTTCAAAGCATAGCCTACATGTATCTCTGTACAGCTTACAGCTAAAATCAATAAAGAATATTCATGGGATTCAATTCATAACTACTGTTTACAGTACTCTTTTGGGATGTCATAATAGATGAAGACAAACTCAGATGACAACGGAAGGTTTTATGTTTTTTTGTAAAAGTTTATTAAAAAGGAATTTAGTCCACAGTAGTTAAGACTTTAGCGCCTACAATATAAAAAAAAAAGTGTACACCCCAAAAAGCATTCAAACAAAATGCCTGGATAAAAGGGATAAATAAAACAAGTTTTTTTTAAACATAAAAAAACAACAACTCTGAATAGCATGAATGAATGCATCGCACTGTCGGGCCATCGTAACTAACTACAGTGTTTCTGTGTGTTTCCCTAAAGGAGAAGCAACAGATGAAAATGGACAAATTAGGTCATAGAATCAACACCAGCTAACGTGTGGTGCTATGGTGTGGTGAGCCTGGGGCCATGTCTGTATTTAGCCTCACAGACAGGTCGAGTTCGCTACAGCACTAACAGGAGGAGGGAGCCAGGAAACCGCAGGGTGTTGTGGGAATATAATGCAAATGCTTGCATGGCAGACAGTGCTTGGTTTTAAAAGGGAAGTTTACAAGAATAGTCCCATCCGAACTGGCAAGAGTTTTTACAGTCTCACCTGACTGTGGAGTAACATCTCCGATCAGAGGAGGAACTCACCTCCCCCTCAGAGTGAGGACAGCTTACTGGAAGGCACTGGGGCATCCTAACCTGCACTTGCACTGGAACGTCTCCAGGGGTGTTCATAAAAACATGACATCAAATCAGCAATCTGAACAGTCAAATAAACAAACTCATGGAATGCTTGTGAGGACCATGGAGAGGGATATGGGGGTGGGGGGCTGACACTGTGGTGGGTGTGGGGACCCCAGGCCCAGGCCGATTTGTGAGGCGGCAGGAAGGTGTGGAGGTGATGGAGAAGCAGCAGCAGGATAAGGGTCCTAAAGAAAGGCTGCGTTTGAATCCATTCAACTAGCTTCCTTCCCTGGTCTCCTCGCCTCTTTCAGCAGAGACATGGTGGGCTAAAGCAGCACTGTGGAGACGTATTAAACGTCTTATACACCAGCACTGTTACTGATTTAAAAGGAGACATGAAGAGGAGGCTAGCTGAGACTATGGAGGGTCAGCCATAGTTGGAGCACTAATAAGTGTATGCACAGGATGTGGCAGGGTAGGGGGGGCTGACAAGTGGTAAGTCATATCCCCAGGAGGAGTCTTCTCTCCTGGCCGTGTCGCCTCTCCTCTCCCCTCTACTCTGTGGGGCTCTGGGCATCTGCTAGCAGCTCCGGTCTCAGACACTCGATGGGGCACTGGATGTTCTGGAGGAGAGAACGGGAACGGAATCAGACGGTGTTTTCACTCGGGTAAAAGAGAGACGTACAAGTCACTGGTCCAGCCAACCCACCAGTTTGCGCAGGGCGTTCTCCCTGTAGCGGTTGAAGGCGTCGGAGTGGACGGGCTGGAGGAGGTCCACGTCCACCTCCGTCTGGCCTCCTGGCCTCAGGCAGTTCTCACAGCGCCAGCCCTGAGAGGGGGAAGAGACATGAGTACAAACACACACCCAGCACACTCACACACAGCACAAACAGACACAGCCCCCACACACACACACAGGTTCATGGCCCACCTGTTGGCCTCCATAGCAGGTGCAGGTACAGATGGCTCCCAGGTATTCCTTCTGCCACTGGTTGCCCACCTGGTACATCTTTCCATTGTCGTAACAAGTAGATTCATCTACAGCACCAGACAGGAGAACATGGGGTTATACAACTCAAATCATTAACATGTACCGTAATGACTGATGAGATAGGTGAGACACATACAGTAAGATAAGACAGATATAGCATGTCTGTGTGTGTGTGCGTGTGCAGTTAGACTCACGTGGTTCACACTTGAACTCTCCCTTGCCGTTGCCCAGGCAGGTGCAGCTCATCATGTGACCGTTCTCAGCATGGCGGTCCCACTTCTCCCCGATGCGGTAGTTGTTTCCATTGTCATGGCACCATTCTGTCCGGGAGGGGAGGAAGGAGGTGAATCGGGGAGAGGGGGGGGGGGGGGGGGGGGGGCGATGGCCAGGGCAAGGTAGAGTTGGGAAAATACTAGTCAGAAGGCATCAGATGTACTGTATTGTTCAGGCAGGTCAATTCACAGCTGAAACACCATATACACTTCTGCTATGTGGACATTTTGTCTTGTTGCATCCTCTTGAACAGACCACAGGTATCCCACTCCTGGGAACTGAAGGCTCTGATTGGACCAAATTCATCACATACTCAAACACACACACGCACAAGTCATGTGAGGCTGTTGACTTATGACCTCAGCAGTCATTCATGATGGCTGTCTCAGAGTTTAGTATCATCTGGTTACAGATTGACAATACAAACCTGAGACTCAAGCTAAGCTGGCAGCAAGCCAAACCCCTCTACTGCCATGTGACCCTTTCTCACATATGGCGCAGAGAATGGGAGCTAGCATGGGCAGACCTCAGCTATATCGAACTCTAATGGAGCTATACATCCAAAAAGGTATCAACGATTACCATGGATTTTATATAATTGGACCTGAAAAATCAGCAGTCAAGTTAACACCAGGTCAGCCCATGCTAGGATTGATTACATGTAGTGTTGCAAAGCATGCTGGGATGGGTTTAGTCACTCACTGGATGAATCACACCTGAAATGGCCGCTGCCCAGCCCCAGACACCTGCACCAGAGTTTAAAGCCTGTGTCAGACATGCGCTCCCACTCTGAGCCCACCTCATGGTAGGTGGCAGTGAAGGTGTCGTAGCACACGTCCCTGTTGGAGAGCACATCACCGGGAACTGACCCGACAAAGGGAGGAAAAGAAAGAGATCAATTATCATCTGCATATTAACAAGCGTTACTTCATGTAAGCCCTGAGACTGGACATTCAACTGCAGTTCAGAGAGAATGAGGCAACAATGGTCAACCGGAGAGCAACTGGGCGATCAGTTTATAAGAACGCCTCTTCTAATGCAGGTTGCTTCAATGTGTTTTTTTTTTTACCAGCGTTGCCGACGGTAACCACCTCCTCCAGGATCTTCTCCTTGTGCGAGCCCCTGGCGGCCTCCACGATCACGTTGTAGGACGCTCCGGAGGTCAGGCCCACCAGGGTGGCGCTGGTGGACGTGCCAGGCAGATGCATCTGAGGAGGGGAGAAACGTCCAGGAAGGATTATATCCGTCTGTGTGGGTGTGGGTTTGTGTTGAACTATTTGTGTATGGACCAGAAATCCCATAAAAAATATAAAGCTGTGCGAAAATGTAACTTTTTATTTAAAATGTCTTGGTCCTCACAAGTTCAATTGCTATTTTTAGGGGGGTTTGTATTAGAATTAGTGCTAGGGTTATAATTACTTTATGGGTTGGGGCTAGGAGTTTCAGCTAGTTTTCGGATTAAGGCATGCACCAACCTGGAAGCTCTTCTCCTCCAGGTGGGTGATGGGATTGCATGACACCAGGTACTCAGTGCTGTGTGGAACAGGTTGCCAGGCGATGGTGGTGTGGGTCTGTGCCTCCTGCGTCATGCCAGTCTCGTTGTCAGGGAAACCGAACGGCAGGCCGGGCAGGGGTCCCTCGCTGACGCGGACCAGGGGCACTCTCTGGCCGTCCGGGCCTGGCACAGGCACGTAGATCAAGGGCTCACGGAGGTGGGGGCGCTGGGAGTCTCTGCCCCCGTTAGGGCCCAGATTCTGGTACTCTGTGTAGATGTGTTGGCCCTGCTGGCCCAGACCGTCCTGGCCGCCTGTACCGACCAGCTGCACGTGGTTGTTGTCGCGGAAGTTGCTACCGGAGCAGGAAGCAGGTGCAAGGGAGTAGGTGTTATAAAAAATAAGAAAGTCATGCAGTTGTGCTCAATATGTGGGTCCGAGTGGGGTCTTACTTCAACTTGTCGTTGAAGGCATCCTCGGGTACATCCAGGATGTCAGAGGTGGGTTTGTTTGGCATGGGCAGCTGTGGCATCAGCAGCTGAGATTCAGGCTCTGCCAGAGAAAGGCGGGCGTCAGGGGCAAGGCAGCCGGTTAGGGGGCAGCTGCATTAGCAGCACTGAGTCAGCAGAGGGCAGCAGAGTCCTGATCAAGCCAAATACAGTTCTGCAACTACGTTGAAGCCGAAAACACTAGAACTAGCGCCTCCTCAACCCCTCAGCTGGTTAGGTCTTACAAAAAGCACAGAAGCTGAGCTGACCTTACAACTGGGTATTAATGGATAGCCTGCATAAGCCATGGTTACAACAGACAAGGGACTCAACACCACACAGTTACACTGAGATTGACCCTACAAACGGTCCTTTCCAAACTGGGGGTTATTGTCAATAGCAAGTATGGGCTGTTGACTCTGCTTACGAGTTCTAGCCTTGCCCACGAGAGATGTGCTCCTCAGGGCATTCTGCAGGGCCACGATCTTGATGATGTACTCAGTCCCTGGTTTCAGACCTACAAAGAGAGAACAACAGAAGATGAGACGGACACACAAGAGTATTCTACAGGGGCTGTGAAGTGACCGATCAAGTGGCTGGCATACCCGTGATGGTGGCGTAGCTGCGAGAGGAGTGGGGGCGGGGGGTGAGCTCCCGGGGAACGCCGCCAGCCTCCTCGTAGGTGACGTAGTAGCCGCTGACCCCGGGGCTCCTGGACGGCTCCCAGGTGAACGACACGCTGCTGGGCGTCAGCGAGGTGAAGCGGATGTTGGTGGGAGGGACCACCACCGGCTTGGCTGGAGGGACACACACCCACAGACAAGGGGAGCCTGAGTTAGTGACAGCTTACAGGCAGAGGACTGGATTAGAGAGCCAAGTTATGTACGGGTGGCGAAGTGCTTGGCCGTGTTAGACTCAAGTGGTACCTGTGGTGGCAGTGAGGGTGAAGGGGGAACTGCGCCCGTTGCCATTCAGAGTGTAGATGTTGATCTTGTAGGTAGTGCCAGGCTGCAAACCTGTAGGATACACACAGATGTTACATCGATACCTAGGATAGCATGGGAACAGCCTGCTGTGTGTGTGTGTGTGTGTGAGAGAGTGAGAGTGAGAGTGAGAGTGAGAGTGAGAGTGAGAGTGAGAGTGAGAGTGAGAGTGAGAGTGAGAGTGAGAGTGAGAGTGAGAGTGAGAGTGAGAGAGAGTCATACCTGTGAAGCTGTAAGATCGTGAATCTGGGGCGATGGTCCTATGGATGGGGGTCATGCTGCCGGTGGTGGGCGTGGCCTCAACCAGGAAGCCAGAGATGGTCTCAGTCTTGGAGCGCCAGGTTAGGGTGATGGAGGAGTCCTTCACGTCTGAGATACGCACACGACGAGGAGGGCTGATGGCTGACGTGTGCAGGTGAAGATGGGAGGGAGAGAGATGGATGCAGAGGATGAAAATATTCCCACAGCATCACTACTGACTGGCTGACTTATCTATTGTTCAGTCGACAATGGAAAGGTGAACTTGGCCCAATAGCGGATCTGGCTCCAGTGGGAGAGTTGGAATGGGAACTCACTGTCCAATGTGGTGACTTCCCCTTGGACAGGTCGGCTGGTCAGAGAGTTCTTCAGAGCATAGACCTGCACCTCATAGGTAGTTGCAACCTAGAGAGAAAGAACAAAAGAAGGAGAGAGCGAGAGCGAGGTAGATTAATAGAGAGGAACCAAATACCTGAACTAGCCATTTAAGTACCTTCTTCGCTGAAGTTATGGTGATCTCTTCTCTGCACTGTCCTCAGCTGCAGGTCCAGTCTGTGATCTTCCCCCTCACTGTAAATGACTAGGCTGGAAGACAGCGCGTGGCTTCAAGTCAACTACTGGTTTCAAACCACAACAGAGAACACCCACAGGGCTGCGCTTCAATCCAGACCCCCAGTCTCTCCAGTCCACCCTTACTCATTCCTCGTCTTTTGTTGTTGTGCATAGTCTGAGAAGACTGGGCATATGTAAACCATACCCTCACTTAGGACAGCCTACAGTCAGCAGCGTTGGCATGACCAAGTCTAACATCTGTGTAGAGAAGTGGACAAGGCCAAGTCAGAGGACGTTTGGTTTTGGAATGAAGCACAGCCCTGGTTAGAAACCACGATAGAGAGGGGACTGCTCGGTGGAAGGCCCAGCCACAGCAGAAACCGAGGCTATAGCTGGACAGCTGCAGCGAAAGCAGGGCTCTCATTAGGGGCGGCCTGGGTCATAAAGCACAGGCCTGGAAACAGACAGCCCGTAGCAACAGCTGCTGGAAAGGCATTTGCATCCAAAATACTTTTCCTTTTAGCAAATGGTAAAAGTCTATGTTTCAGCTTCAGGACTTAAACAGACCATAGTCATTTGTAAAACAAAATCTGATATCAGCTATGAATGACATTAAGGCTATTCTAAAAACACTGGTTCACCCTCACTCTCTCTCTCACACATTCACTCACACACACGTCAGTGTTTACCATGAGTCCGGGGATGTAGACCTGGGCAGTGTCGGGTGCCACATTGATCTCCTTGGTGGGCCCGGTCTTGCTCTTGGGGTTGACGACCACACGGTATCCCGTCAGCCTGGCGGTGGGCGTGGTCCAGGTGATACTGAAGGAGGTGGGGCCAACCTGAGAGAACTGCAGGTTTGTGGGAGCAGGGATCGCTGTAGAAGAAGGGAACACAAGGTTGGAGGAGGTGGGCTGCATCCTCAATATGTTGGGTCTGAGGTATGGTGAAAGGTTCCAGAAATATAGGCAGTATGTAGAGAGGATAGAACATGCCACGGCCATGGAACAGGAAACCTATCTGGACAAACCAGCTGAAAACTTCCATGTACCTGTGGCCTGTGTCCCCACCAAGGCGGGGCTGGCTGTGCGGTCATGAAGGGCGATGACCTTCACCGTGTATTCGCTTCCAGGACGCAGGCCGTGGATCTCTGCTGACTCGGCATCTCCGCGGGGAGCGGGGCGCAGCTCTCTCTCGCCCTCCTCGGAGCTGGAGTACAGGACGCGGTAGGAGGTCACCGCGCCGTCAGGGCTGTCCCACACGATGCGCATGGAGGTGGAGTCAACATCGGAGAAGGTCAGGTCCTTGGGACGGTCCACCACTGGAAACAGGAGGGGGGAGGGGGGGGGGAGGGGGGGGGGGGGTCTCTGTTTAATTTCCCTCCAGCTTCATGCAGTGGAAAGCATGGGTCTACAAGGATTCCATTTTCAGTTCCAAGATGAAATACTCACTGGTGACTACGGTCTCGACCAGGGGTGGGCTCTCTCCGTCCTGTCCCAGAGCGTACACACTCAGGATGTACTCCACCGTTGGCATCAGCCCTGAGAACGTCATCTCTGTCTGGTCTGGAGAAAAGAATAGCACAAATGAACTACAACTGTAAACTACAAGTACCAGCCCGACACCAACAGGTTTGTCGAGTTTCTCAAGCCGCAGGTTATATAACCAGTAAAGATGAATCATTTTGACCGAAGAGTTGCCCTTACCTGGGGCGACCACCTCAGTGAAGGAGGGGCCCTGTCCGTTGCGGGGGACGCCGGTCACCCTGTAGCCCTGGATGGGCCCCTGGGCTGGGCTCCAGCGCACTGTGATGGAGCTGTCCTTCACATCCGTCACCTCCATCTCAGACGGAGATTCAATGTCTGCAGAGACAAACAAGTGGGACAGATAGCAGCGTTAAGAGACCATGATGACCAGTAATGAAGTCACAGTGTGTACAGTTACATTGGGTGTTTTTTAAAGTGTGTCTGTGTGTGTGTGTGTTCAGTACCTGTCTTGTGTGTGACGTAGATGGGGGTGCTGGAGGCGGGACTGTCTCCTCTGCCGGTGACGGCGTACACAGTGACGGTGTACTCAGTCCCAGGCCGGAGGCTCTGTATGGTCGCGGTGGACTGGGAGCCAGGGATCGTGAACTCCTTAGTGGGGCTGTTGCCTCCTGGGGGGTGGATGACAACATGAATACTGTGTGTCTGGGAGTACTTTCACATACTTGCGATGCAGTGGGTTCTCGATAATAGATAACAGGCTAGGCACGTGATGTCTCTCCAAGTCTATCTTCAGGTGGGAACTGAGAGTTGTGTTCAAGGTAAGGGCTCACCAGACTCTCCATGGGTGATCCTGTAATACCGGACGGTGACAGAGGGGGCGTCCCAGCGGATGGTGATGGAGGTGGGGGAGGAGGAGACCACCTCCAGGTCTGTAGGGGCATCAGAAACTGGGGAGAACACACACACACAGATTGAAAAGGCTTTGGATCACGGTTGCCAATCAACAAAAACACATGGTAACAACAGCACAAACACGAGAGGATGGTAAGAAAAGAGTTTGGGATAACCACAAGGGTGAGAGAAAGTAAGTCAAATCTTACTGGTTTTCTGCTCTCCGGTGAGGGGCTTGCTCTCCAGGCGTGCGCTGACAGCATAGATGCTGACCTGGTACTCTGTCTCGGGGGTCAGGCCGGTCAGGGTGAAGTGGTTCCTGGAGGGGGGCAGCCTTTCGTCCTTAGCCCGGCCCCCGCTGGACATCTGATAGCGCAGGCGGTAGCCCGTGATGGCGCCCTCTGGAGGGTGCCAGTGCACGGTGAAGGAGGTGGTCAGGATCTCGGAGAAGCGCAGGCCAGAGGGAGAGTCCAGAGCTGGTGGAGTAAAGGGAGACATCAGGTCATACCTCGGCACTGTGCGCCGACAGATGAAATACGGCAACCATAAATGACATGTTGCGCTTATGACGTTTGTATGACAGGTTGCGCAACCTACCTGTTTTCTGATTTCCCACGAGCGGGGAGCTCTCGCGCTGCTCGTACACACACACCACGCTCACCAGGTACTCTGTGTTGGGTATCAGGTCTACGGGGGTAACACACAACAGAGATCAGAGGACAGGACAACCGTCCTGAAGGATAGGTTTGTGTGTGTGTGTGTGAGAGAGAGAAAGAGAGAGAAATCTCGTACTCCTCAGGACCACACTGTTGGCGTTGCCTCCCACACTGCTCTCAGTGGTGTCATCGTCCTCGTCGATGGGGTGGTACCTGACCAGGTAGGCATCGATATGGGCGGGGTTAGGGGCAGCGGGCTTGGACCAGCTAATCTGCAGGGTGTTTGGACCCACCTCTCCAAACAGCAGGTCTGTTGGGGCTGGGACAGCTGTGAGAGGGGAGCGAGAGGCAGAGGAGAAGGAGAAACAGGATTTGGGAAAGAATAGAAGAATGGAGACTATATCAGTATATCCTGAGAGGGAAAACCAAGACCGTGTGAGCTCAGGAGATTTGAAAAGGAACAGCGTGTGCACCGGCTCATGGGACCGCAGTTTTACGATACCTTGAAAGTGCGCGAACAAACACGGTTTGGAAGGGGAGATCAAACAAACCACAGCTTGAGATGCTAAGATGAAGAAACAGATGAGCTGGGGCCCACGAACACACCCCTAACCACGACCATCTGGCCCAGACGCATCACTCACACACACACACACACAGGCTCATGTGGTTTGCTTATTCACCAGTCTGCTGAGTGAGGGTGGTGGGCTCGCTCTCGCCACTCTCTGTCAAGGTGATGACGCTGATGTCATAGCCGATGCCGGGCTCTAGGCCGTAGATGGTGTAGTAGCCCGACGTGGGCTCCACCCTGTCCTCGAACATGGGCACACTATCGCCCGCCGCCACCACTGTGATCCTGTAGCCAGTGACGGCGGTGTAGTTGAGCGGGCTCCAGCGCAGGCCGATGGTGGTGTCGGTGACGTCCACGAAGCTGAGGTCAGTTAGCTGAGGCACGTCTAGTCAGGTTAGAGAAGCAGGGAGAGGAGGAGGAGCGGAGATGTTGTCAAATGTGATACTCTTACGTATCACATCTTGAACATCGAGAAGGTTAGTTGGCGCAGCGACCATCCCAAAATACACTGAGTGACAGAGAGAGCCGGCAGTAGCATGATCGCCATGACACTGACAAAGGACAGCTCCACTATCATCACAGGCTTTTGGATCATCACTGTTCATATCAGACGTGCTCTATGAGGAGAGACTGATGCAAACGACCGGAGGACTAGGGGGGGTTCAGCTTTCAGCTTCACCTCCACAGGTTAAGGTTAAAAATGACTGGAGGGGAAGCTGATCTCAGACCAGCACCTACAGACCCCTTTACCCAGGAAACTTCTTAAACCCTAACTCCACCCACCCCACCCCCCTCGTCCGGTCTGACTGTGGTGTCACAGTGATGTCGTAGGGGTGAGAGGTTACTTGCGCCGGCCCCTGGCCACGCCTACCTTGGGTGATGGTGGTAGAGACTGGCACACTCTCCATGCTGTCTTTGACGGTGAACACGCTGACATTGTACTCCACGCCCGGACTCAGGTTCTCCAGGGTACACGAGTTCTGGTCCGCCTTCACAAACTCCTCCACTGAGTTCCCGCGCTGCCCATTGGTCGGGTTGCATGTCACTCTGTAGCCGGTGATGTCTGGTTGGTTGATTGGATGGCCACGTTACAGAGGGAGAGAATGCGAGGACAGTGGAGCGGCAGTTGGAAGAAAGATCTCAAACTAGAGGATGACAGATGAGGATTGAGGTTCCATATTCGCTCAGAGAGCAGAACAGCAATCGGGGGGGGGGGTGTACCTGGAGTTGACGCTCCGTTCCATTGGACGTGGAGCTCTCCTGTGTCCGGGTGGGACTCTAGGTTCAGGTCAGTGGGCGGTGACAAAGCTGGAGGGCAGGCAAGATGATTGGTTTCAATCATTATTGTATTTCCTCCAATGCGGCTTCTTTATGTATTGAAAGGTGCTGTGTCTAATGCATGTAAATCATCCTGCTTGGCTTCTCCCTGCGTCTGACACTTACATGTGACAACTCGGCGTGTCACAGGGTTGCCCTGCTCCTCGCCGTCGAACATTGGCTGGACGCTGTAGGTGTACTCCACGCCGGGCGTCAAGCCAGAGATGTAAATACTGCCCGAGCTGGAGGTCACATCCCTGGGTGCCTCTCCACCCTGACTGGGCCTCACTGTCAACTGGGGTTGAGACACACACACACACAGGGCAGAGTTGAGAGGTTAAGTCTTTCCAAACAGCACGTTTGCCATAGAAAAATCTCAACTGTTGTGTGACATACCTGAACAATTTAGAGACTGGAACTAAAGGCTGCATTCATTGTTCTGGGTCTGGCTAGACCTTTAGGCGCTACTCTACATCTAGCTTAATCTCTAAATAGACATACCCTGGAATGGTGTAGGGGAGATGAGTCTCTAAACCGAACTCTGGACTGATCAGATATCGAGTTCCTGTGTTATTGGGTTACACATCATAGTTTGCACTTCCTGTGTGAGTGTTCCAAAGACTTGTACCTTGTATCCAATGCGGGGTACGGGGCTCCAGGTGATGATGATGGAGCTGTCCGTCACGTCCGTGTTGAACCGAGGGGCGTTGCCCATGGGTGGGGCTAGGGTGGAGGGTTGGAGACAGAGAGGGTCAAAGGTCAGGATTGGTATCTTAACAGAGAATAGCCCAGGAGTCTCCAAGGGCTTAAGAGAAGACGTGATAAATCACCAGCAGACATTTATGGCCATGTTTATGTTTAAGTTGAGAATGTGCTGGAAGAGCAGCATTGGGTCATGTCTCTGCTTGAGGCACCAAGACCTGTCTGGGATGGGATTGTCCAACGATAGGAGACGTGATGAGAAGGACTAGTGAATAACAGCAAATAGATACAAACTTTGATATATTAACTATTTTATATCATAAAAATAAACCTATTGAAACATCTTGCGAGCTTTCGAGACCCACCCCTCGCTCCCATTCACACTCACCGGTGGAGAATGTGGCGAAGGCGCCCTCGCTGAGGCTGTTGCCCTGCTCGGTGTGCAGTGTGGCGGTGTACAGGCTGTCGGGGCGCAGGTTGAGCAGGGTGTACTGGGTCAGCCTGAAGGGCAGGCGGAGCTGCTTGGGGTTGGAGCCCTCCACAGTCAGGAAGAGACGGTAACCCGTCACCTTGGCCCTGGGAGCGGACCACACCATCACAGCACTGTCCTCGGTCACGTTACTGAAGTGGACGTTGCCTGGGGAGTCCGGCTCTGGAGAGACATCAGAAACACACTGGTTAGTGACTGTGCTACAGTGTGTGTGTATGTATTTCAATGTGAATACAGCCCTGTGTGTGTGAGTTAGTCAGAGAAAGGTGTGATCCTCAGACAGCACTCTTGGGGCCCGTTCACCGTACGTCGCTTATTACATCCGAGATCAAATGACACGTCCAAGATGACATCATCGTGCTAATCATGATCTGGCTAATTTGGTTCCAACACCCTTGTTGTTTATGATTAGTATAGCTGGATTGAGTTATGCGTTGGTCAAAAAGGGGGTATGTATCGATAGTAGAAACCTTGATCAGCAACGCTGCTATTGGCTGCTCATATAAATCTATGGCTGCTCACCATGGCCAAAAAGAGCGCCCCGTGATTTCCGCAACAGAGCCAAACAGAGCAAGAGTTTGCTCGAAGGTTACTCCAAATTGGAAGATTTAATCAGAACGGCAGGGAACACCTCAAAGTCTGCAAAATCCAGGAGAGGGCTGGCAAAAGTAGCAGACAAATTAAATGTAGTGACCACGTTAGATGTTTTATCGCTTATTACAGTAGGCTAGGCCCATTTTTCTTTGTATTTTCTTATTTTCATAATTACTTTATCATCTAATGTCATTATTAATTTGTTGGAACCACATTAAATTATGTAAATGATACCCTCATGAGAAAACCGATAGGCTGTCTCTCAAAAAGTATAGGCTAGTAGCCTGTCTCGCTCTGCTAATTGGATCTGACCATCACACAATGTGTGATTAATATTAAATTCAGCTCATTATTTGTGCACCTTCTGCAACAGGTTGTTGTCGTAAAAACGGACAAGACATGGCTGTGACAGACTTCCTGTATCAACTCTGCTTGTAAAGCCGCAATCAAATCTTGTTTACGCTTACGGACCCGTTGCTATGACAGCAAGTCCAGGATGAGCTTCGAAGAACCAAATAACCCAAGATCATAACAAATCGTCAACAAACAAATCCAGATGAATTAGTGTATGTGTATTAATGTGTATGTGTGTTTATGCGTGTGTGTGTGTTTATGTGTGTGTGTGTGTGGTCCTCTGTGTACTCACTGGTAGCCTGCTCCCCCACCAGTGGCTGGCTGGCCTGCGAACCCTTCAGGGTGTAGATGGCGAACCGGTAGACCGTCCCAGGCTGCAGGTGGTTCACCTCAGCGTAGCCGTTGTGAGTGGTAGGCAAGTCCATCTCTCTCTGGGGTTTCCCATCCTCACCCACAGGGGCCACAGTGACGCGGTAGCCAGACACCTCAGCAGCGGGTCCAGTCCAGGTCAAAGTGATCTTGTCATCGGTCACCTCGAAGAACTGCAGGTCTGTAGGGGAATTCACCTCCTCTGAGGATAGAAGAACCAGGGAAGATGTCAAACACGGTTTGAAATGACTGGTTTATGGAAAGCTGTGTTTTTGAACCATATGTGTGTTCAAGACAACCCCCACCCCCCCCTCTTATTTTCCTAAGGTTCCTCCCAGCTGCTTTCTGAAACCCAGTTTCATATGGCTGACACCAATAAAAAAATAAAAATGTTTAGTTAGACAGGGAGAACCCTCATAACACAGACTGGCAAACCACCCTGCCATGGAGAATAACACACGAGAAAGGACCGACGGTGTGTTTTCCCTCTGCTATGCTGTTTGAGCAGCTTTCAAACAGATAACAGTGATCACACAGGCAGAGGGAGGAGCGATGGCAGAACCATCTGAGTAAACTGAGACATCAAACCCAGGACACGGCACCCTGGATCAAGTGGACAACCTGAGGTCATAGAGTCATCACATTCCTGGGCAGCATGAGAGAGACAGAGCAAGGCCAGAGCAATACAACATCTTCCCAGCCTCCACCACAGGAAGAGAAGGGGTGAGGGGGAGGGAGGGAGACACAAAGACAGGGTGAGAGCAAAAAAAGAAGAGTGGAGGGTAGGGGGGAAGAGAAAAGACGACAGAACAGAGTGAGTGTGAGTGTGAGTGTGAGAGAGCGAGAGCGAGAGCGAGAGCGAGAGCGAGAGCGAGAGCGAGAGCGAGAGAGAGAGAGAGAGAGAGAGAGAGAGAGAGAAGTTCTCTTTTTTGCCCCAATCACTCCATGATTTGTCATTGGGTAGATCAGGCGTCTGAAACAGCAGGGGTCCCTCTCATCTGTCCAAAGAAGCTACACGCAAATCTATCATCACCCTATTTGGCCATACACACACACACACTGATGAAACACAAATATGCCTTTAGCTTCCAGCATCTGCTCGGTTGGCCCTGACTCTGGCCTGAAAGAGAAACCTAGCATAACTCTTTCCAGTCGACACATAATGGGAGCATTTTAGCTGTGAACTCATCAGATTACTTTCCATTGCAGAACTGAGTCCAGATTGAGGATTCTGAGCTCCATTCAGGCAAACGAAACGGAAGGATTTTGACATTACATGTATGTAAAGTTAGATATAAGACTCTTTATATGACTGGGCTGTAGTTACCTGGAAGTGGGTCTCCAGCTGTGTTGACCTGTACGAAGATAGGCTCGCTCTCTAGACTGTCCTCTACAGCAAAGATGCTGATGTTGTAGAGCAGCCCTGGTCGAAGGTCACTCAGGGTCACAGAGGTTGCAGTGTCGGGCAAGGTCAGCTCTGTACTGCTGCCTTCTACTGATGGGGTGTATACCACACGGTAGCCTAGGGACACACACACACACAGGTAAAGCCACTTACTTTAGCTTAAAATTCACTGGCCTAGGTACTCATCAGTGATGGTAGACAGAGGTTAGGCGTTATGTGTTGGTCTCGGATTGGGTGAAACTGGGTTTGGGAGGGGAGTGCTTACCAGTGATGGGGGCCAGGGGCTTGTCCCAGCTGATTATGATGGAGCTCTCTCCCACATCCTCCACCTCGTGGTCAGAGGGGGCATCAGGAGCTGGGAGACAGGGAAGACGTACAGGTACTGTGTGTACTGTGTGTTTACAAGTGTGTGTGTGTTTTGTGTGTGTGTACTCACCAGTGGTCTGCGAGGTAGTGAGGATGAGGTTGGGCTCTCCGGCAGGTGTGACCTCGTAAACGTTGACCGTGTACTTCCTCCCCGGCAGCAGCTCGTTGATGTTGACAGACGTGGCCGTGTGGGGCAGATCTGGAAGCACACACATGTCCTTGAGCATGTCGGACAACAACAGCGCAGGATGACATCCGACGGGAGGGGAGGGACATGGTGTGCAGGTGCGGGTGTTTACGCACCGAGGACGGTGGGCTGGCCGCCCTCCTCACTGAGCTCATACTCCACCCTGAAGCCAGACACGGTGTCGGATGCCGACACCCAGGAAATGACAAAGCTGCTGGAGGTGATCTCTGTCACAGACTCAGAGGTGTCCACCATCGGAGGGAGCTGGGTGGTCTCTCCTTCTGATGTGGCCACTGGGTGGATGGAGGAGAGTTGGATCCAAATACACATCCCAATTAGCTTTAGCAGAGCTCACATTTCAGAACCAAAAAGCCGAACCAAGCGGTCCAGTTAGGAGTAAAAGCCCTTGCACACTGAGTGCGGAATTTTCGTATGCGTGTTTTCAGATTCGTCAGCCGTGGCTCTGAATTGTCAAAAGAAAACTCTCAAAATGCTGGCTATGGATGCGAAAAACACAGAAAATCAACCCAATCCAAACTTTTTTTTATGGACAAAAGTTTCGGAGACGGTGTGTAAACACGATTGTCATAACGTGAGGTTGTATTTAGTTTTTAACATACGAACATTTCGTACACAAATTTCAGACTCGGTGTGCAAAGGCCTTAAGGCTCCAGTCTGCCAGACTCCGTACTCACAGGAGCCGTAGTTGGTGGTGAAGTCAAAGCGTGTGACCTCACGGCGCCCGAAACGCAGCACGCTTATCAGCTGACCCTCGTAGGTGATGCCAGGCCTCAGGCCAGAGATAGTGTGGGAGTTGAGATGCCCGGGGATGTTCACCTCACGCCACGGACTACTGGTGCCCTTCTGTCGCCATTTGAGGACATACTGGGTGATGTGGGCGGACTGAGGGGCATTCCATTGGATGGGGTGGGAGTTGGGCTGGTTGCCAGACTCTGTGATGATCACCTGGACAGGGCGGTTACCACCTGGAAGACAGTTCAGGGTTGTGACAAAATATTCATTTGTGAAAAGCATTGTACAAGAAATCTTGACATTGTATTTTTTTTAGACAAGGAGCTTCCTCCTAAAAAGGGCCTTCTGAACACAGAGGAGAAACTACCTCATAAGTAGAGCACGGTTGTTTTCTAAAGTTATTCAAATGTGACATATTACAAAATGTCAGCAAAACATACTCAATGTCGTTAATTTATTCATCCAGGTTTATATCTTCATGATTACCTTCAATGTCACAGACACAGTTCAACAGAACATAAGTGAGAGCCTTGTAGTTTTGTTAGACAGGGTCTGAGTAGGAAAACTAACGCATCCATGTTAGATTCCTAGCTGAGCTTCAACACGCAACGAGAAAAACCCCACAGTCTCTAACTCCCTGCTTGTCAACTCTGACAGCAAACTACACAAAGCAGCAGCCAAATACAGAACACTCTGTAATAGAGTAATCCGACGACTTTATGAGGCAAACAATGTCGTATTACAAAAGGAACCAGGACAAAATCCCTGCTATTGAAACTGTAGCTCGGTTAACCCGAAACACCCTTTTCAAAATCTGGTCCCAATTTTTCTCAATTACAGTTGCAGAGCTCCCAGACTGGGAGGGGGCTTACACTGAGTTTAGTCCCTAGAAAGTCTGCTCTACTCTCCTCTACCTTCCTCCTCCTCCACCATACCCGGGTTTCCCTGTAAACTCCAACTTTCCTTAGTCTCCCTCAGCCTTCTCCAGCTCTGATCCTTAGCACCCCCTCCTCTCACAGCCTGGCCTTTTCTCCCCCCCAGCTAGTTCACAGCTGGATGCTATTAAGGCAGGTTATTGCACTGGGACAGGGGTGCCCTCCACTTAAACATAATGTGAAGTTCACTCGTAACCTGCAAACAAAGCAAGCCTGGAAGCCTGCAGTGGTTCACCCATTCTTTCGATCTTTTTCTAAGTTTGATAACTCACAGGTTTATCTGAGAACACAGGTACATCTGTGTATAGCACAGACAGCTGTCATCTTAATAAAGGAGGCTGGTGAAATCAAATGGCCCCGGATATAATTCACTTCAAATGAGGTCAGCAATCGAAAAAAAAAAATGCCACCTCCGTCAAAGTTTGCAGTACTTTGACGATAACATAAGTTTATAAAACCGGTCATTGAAAGTGCCACAGAAACAAGTAGGTAAACATGCCTGCTTGCAAGCTGGTCTAAGCGTTAGACATGGAGTCTGGGAGATTCTAACAATGCCCAGGTAGGAGTGGATTCTAACACTGCAGCAGAATGTCAGTCATCACCTCTCAAGGCAGCACCACAGGCTAGCTGCAGGAACGCCACACGCATTACTAAGTCTCAACCATTCTGGATGAAGCTCTGCAGGCTGGCTGAGAACAAAGGCCTGGGAAGGAGGTGAGGAGGAAATACTCCCCCCACCGCCACCCAGCCCTTCCTGCTACACTTCAAAGCCAGGTTGAGAACCCAGCTCAAACAGATGGAAGCCTGACCAGAGGAGCAGCTTTAACAGCTCTGAGTCGTGGCAGCTTCATCTGATTGGTATAGTCCATCAAAAACATACACAAGCCGTAGTTGGCCCGAGATAGCACAGACGAACATGGGGTTTGTTTGTTGAGCAGACAGCTGAGAATGGCAGTTACACTTTGACAGCACCCAGAACTAGCTCCTAAATCATTGCTTTTCAAACCATGAATGGAAAACATATCACTTAGATAGAATTACTAGACAGGAAATAAACGCGTCAGGATAGTAATCAGGCCACGCCTTATGGGGCAACTGCAGGGGGGCATGTCCTCACCTGGGTAAGACTGCTGCGGCTCGCAACTCAGCTCTCCGATCCCGTTGCCGTAGCAATAGCACTTGTAGAGGATGCCATGGATAAGCTTGTCCCAGGATTGGCCGATCTGGTAGAAAGTTCTAGTCTCCGGCTCCTGGCACTGATCTGGGTTCAAGGAAAAAAATCACAACATTACAGGATCTATAATGCCAGCCAATGTTGTACAGTGATTTATCCAATTCAGCTCTTCGTTTTGGAGCCTACCAATGGCGTCGCACTTCCAACGCCCACGACCCTGTCCAAAGCAGGTGCAGTTCATCAGATATCCCTCCTCGTGGAGCTTGGTGAAGGGTTGGTTCACCTCGTAGGTCAAGCTGTCTACAATACACTGGTCTAGGAGGGAGTAACACAATCAGCACAGTGTACAACACTAAACAGACACACATTGCGTACAACCGCACTGCTAACAGAACTTGAAGAGTTAACAAAGACTGAAACGATATCAAAATAAAACACTGTAATCCTGATTCTGCATGCACACACAAACAATCACAAGTACAATGCAGAGAAGTATTGTGAGCCATTCGGTGACCTCCTGCTATGTCAGATGTGTGGTCTACACAGGTGTGGCCTTTCACCTTTGAGCTGAGAGTAGGCCAGGCAGCTCCATTCCCCTCGACCATTCCCGACACAGGTGCATCGCATCATGTGATCCAGGACGTCATGGCGTTTGTCCCACTGGTCACCCACACGGTACATCACCCCTTCGCTGGTTGTGCAAACCTCTTCATGTGCTGGAACAATGGAACATGGGGGACACATGTAAACAAGCATTTCCTTTGATGATCAGATTATCATTTTTACAACCCAACTGCTAAACCACTGAAAAATTCAGTATTGTGAAGCAGTCAACATTTGAGGAGATTCTTTTTCACTGCTCACGGTTGAGAGACACAAACACGTGCTTGTGTGTTTGTGTGTGTATTCCTGTTGCTACATCTGAGCGAAATATGAAGACATTATTCTCATGGCCCACTGAGCATTGGTGGATTAATTAAAAAGGAGATGAGAGGTTAACATGTTACTTGTGTGTGTGTGTGTGTGTGTGTGTGTGTGTGTGTGTGTGTGTGTGTGTGCGCGCACGCTTGCAGGCATGTATCTGATAGGATAGGCCTGTAAAGAAGGGGAGTATCCATGTCTGTGGAGGAGTTAAGGAGGCTGACTGCAGCTGTTCTGGAACCCAGCCATACCTCACTCTGCCAGGCAGACATTGGCCAGCAGCCACCCTCTGTCTGTAGCTTTCTCTGGCTCTGGTCTGAACATGGGCCTGGGTCTGGGTCAGTGTTAAGGCAGGATCTGGAGGACTGAGTCTAAACCAAGCGGGATTAGGAGCCCACTGTCTGGGTAATACGTCCAGGTTCTGGCCCATAGGGTAAGAATCAAGGTATAGGTCCAGGACTTCAATCTGGGTCTGGGGGTTTAGTATCTGGGTCTGTCCATCTAAGACCAGTTCTATCAGATCTGGCTGCTGGCCCAGGCCAGTCCAGCTGTGAGACCAGTCATCGCCATTACCTCTTTATGACCAATCAGAGGCCTTTCCCATGGTAATTTACTCATTCACCAAATCACTGTTAAACACTGTACTTAGGCCATGTAACTGGTCAGTATTGTGAACAGCTGTGCTTTCCCTGTGACCTCTGCCAGACAGACTTAGTGTTGACAAATGGAGAGACAAAAAGAGAAGGTGCCATGATAATCTGATTAGCCGAGGTTAAGGAGGGGAAAGGGGGAGATAATCTCACACCCTTCTCTCCTTTCAGTCCTTACAATTTAAATCATTCCTCTCTAAGCAGCTAATGAAAAACAAAAGGATCCCCTGGAGATGCCATTCTCATTGTCACTCCGGTGTTAAAACGACACACACCCACCACCCTGATCCTCATGCATACAGGCTTTGATAAGGAGTGTGAGGTCCTATCTCAAGCCCCCAGAAGTTATCAGTGGTGCCAAGCTGACCCACCATTGCAGCATTGAAGTCTCAGCTTGTTAGAATCATAAGATAATACAGAGAAGGAGACAAGCACCTGGTTTTAAAGTGCAGGTTATTTGTCAGTATATTATTTCAGGGCTAACTGTCCAGCAATTAAACTTGTAATAGATTTCTACATTTCGGCCTCAAGGTTTTCTCTTCCTACTCACCAGCCATGGGGCAGAAGCCAAAACGCTGCTCCCCATCATAGTTGTAGGTGGTTCCACACCACATCATGCCATCGCGGCGTCCATCGGCGGTACAGTCTGTGTAGTTGTGACCGTTATACAGGAAGGGGAACTGGCACAGGGCACCGTTGGAGTTCCCACCTCTGGTTGTCACCATGACTGTGAATACATGCAGAGAGGCCACAGAGGTTCTTACACCGGACCAACCTTTCAACTCTCTCTTGTTAAACAACAATACCCTGTAGCAACAGTGTTTCAAAAGATGATGAGCTAAGCTGAAGGCCAGGTTGGCAGTGATCCTCTACTTAACATGATGTTTAGTCAGTTAACTGGATGCAGCTGCTCCTTGCCAAAACAATGGACATTGATCACAGTACAGAATACCATACATGAAAGCTCTAAGGACAGAATACAAGAGCAACTAGTCATGTACTCATGGAGCCACCCTGGAACACTGAGCCACCCTGGAACACTGAGCCACCCTGGAACACTGAGCCACCCTGGAACACTGAGCCACCCTGGCACACTGAGCCACCCTGGAACACTGAGGCACCCTGGAACACTGAGCCACCCTGGAACACTGAGCCACCCTGGAACACTGAGCCACTCTGGAACACTGAGCCACCCACCGTTCTTCTCTGTACAGAAGGAGTACTTCTCGTCGGCGTCGTAGTTGGAGGAGGTGGAACACCACAGCTGCCCTTGAGGCCCGTCGGGCGCGCAAGAGTAGTGGGTCTTTCCCTTGTGCACGAAGGGGAACACGCAGGGCTGGCCGTCAGAGTTCCCTCCGTACACTGGGGATGGGCCCTCTGAAAACAGACACACACACACACGTGTAAGACCTCATATAAGGACACTTGGTTGTGGCAGTTTTTGGCCCCAACAGGTGAGACGGTAGAGAGGTGTCCAGAACCATTCCTCACCCCACTCTTTACAGCTGACCCCGTTGCCCAGGCAAGTACACAGCATCTGCTTGCTGCCTTGGCTCCTGATCCAGCGCATGCCCAGGGAGTAGGCTGCCCCTGTGTCCGTCGGACAAGCTCCCTCCTGGGCCAGCTCTGGGAGACCCTCTGGCCGGAACACCGCTGGTTGGATGTTGGTGACCACACGTGAGCCGGTGCCTACAATATTCACCATGGCACAAACATGGTTCACACAACAAAACTCGCAAAGACACCGGTCTGATTTTACTTTGGGTTAACGTCCCCCCAAAAATCCCTCAACAAATTCCAAAGATAGAACCTGTCAGCAGAGACTTGTAATTAGATCACAGAGGAACCACCGGTCCTCTCTCAATGTGTCATCCTTTTCAGACTGGTGATTCTGATAGTAACGTGTGTGTGTGTGGTGTGTGTGTGTGTGTGCCTCACCCAGACCCGTGGTGTGGAGCGAGGCATGTCTCTCACACTTCCACTCCCCTCGTCCGTTCCCAGTACACAGACACTGTAGCATATGCCCCCGGTCATCAGTTTTGGTCCAGCTGTCTCCAATACGGTAGGACGCCAACATGTCCTGGTCATTACAGCGGTCTGGGCAGGGGCACAGAAAAGGGGGGGAACACTCAAATTCACAAGCTAAAAGCTGTTTGACACATGCCAGTTTCATGGATCTAGCTATGATTTCCTGGATCTAAAAATGATTTCCTGGAGTCTGCCCGTTACTCTGGAGATTTTGGTTCTGAAGTCCAAAGTGAGGAACATGACATATTCTTCCCCTGTGTGTTAAGAGAAGACCCAAATAATTTAATCTAGATTCAAACCTAGATTAGATCTACCCCTGGTCTAAAAGTGATCTGCAGTGGTTGAAAGTGGTGATTTAATCTGGAAGCTTTCAGTCTCAAATGTCTCATAATAAGCTTTCATTAAGGAAGTGCATAATGACTCCAGATTGGAATGACTGGTCTGTTTTTCCACCACAGACCAGTTAAATCCTTAACAGACACCAGCGACAGTTTTCCTTTGGTTTGGGCTGTATAACCACTGTGAGAAGGTCCTAGTGCCAGTCGAGTTATGCTGCTGCCCTCTCTGGGGAGTGACAACTCTGGGAGGCAGCTGGAGCTTGGAGGCAGCGTAGAAGAAGAATGCAGAGAGAAAATAACTCATCTAAATGGAAAATTACTAGGTCTACAGTATGGCTAATCACAGTGACCACACTCTCACAACAGCTGTGAAACAGGTCTTGTCTACAAGGCTGCCAGACAGAATGGGGTCAGAGAGGGTGAGTCCTGCTCTGAGGTCAGGGGTGAAAGGTCACAGGTGGTTCGTACTTCTGGAGGTGCAGGTGATGCGCCCACTGCCTTCGCCTAAGCAGGTGCAGTCCACCATCATCCAGCCCTGGTACGGCTTCTCCCATGTCTCTCCAACGACATAGGAGGTCCCCGCCGTGTTGTCATAGCAACGCTCCGCTACAGAAAAGGGGGAGGAAAAGAGGAAGAGGAGATAGAAGAGGAAAGCGGTTGATTTTAATGAGCCCAGTTCAGGAAGGAGACAACTTCCGGCTACATTGTTTCCAGACGAGTGATAAACTCACCGACAGGTTTGCAGGTCCACTCCCCCTTGCCGTTTCCCAGACAGACACACTCCAGCATATAGTTGCCTGTCTCATGAGGCCTCCTCCAGGTGTCTCCTATCTTATAGGACTGGCCTCCCTCATGACAGCGGTCTGACAGGCAGACAGATACAGGCATTAACACACACACGCTCACACACACACAATCCCCCATTGCTCAACCAGACCACAAGCTATCCACAGCTGCATGACAGAGGTTTGTAAAAGGTTGTGGTTGTTTGCGGGTGGCCCACTCACTTGCAATGGTGCAGCTGATCTTCCCTCTGCCAGAGCCAATGCACGTACAGTCCCAGATCATCCCATCCTTGGGTCTCTCGTAGGTCTCACCCACCATGTATGACTGGCCATTGATCTTGTCATAGCAGGTTTCCACAGCTGTGGTTTCATATAGGGAATAAAGAAACACAGATTACACACACACACACACAGAGATACAAAGAAACACTCATAGACATACTTTCTAAAATATAAACTTTCAAACAACAAAGCTGAAATGCTGGTGGACAACTGGAGGAGGTTTTAAGTCGATGTGAGATGTATTCTTGATTAATTAATCTCTTTACACAATGATAACATTTGTAAGAAGTGGTGAGGACAAAAATGACTTGCATTGACCATGTACAGGACACTACAGAGACGAAAATACAAGCTCACCTTCGGGTTTCGATTTACACTTGATTCCTGCCACACCGTGACAAGTGCAGATCAACATATTGCCCAGATAGGACCGCTCCCACTGGTCATTAAGCTCATAGAACTGCCCATTCTCCATGCATCCGTCTGGGGAGGGAGAACACGCTAGATGTGACATTGCATCACGCAGAAATATGTTCTGTGACTATATTTCCCAGTCCATAGTATTCCAAAACATATTTTGCAACTATGTTGCAACAAAATTGCTTCAATATTATTCGACATTCTGCTGTTTCTGGTGACACTGAAAAAACTTTCGAACTAGTTAGTGAAATCATAAAGTGTTATTTCTGTCATGTAAAGGAAAGGGGTGACTCACCTTGAGACACCGACGATGCAGAAGGTATATTGGCAACCTGCCGCCTGGTTTTCCCTGTCCCCTTCGGCATACAGTTCACAGCGCTGCCGATACAAAGCACCACCAGCACCCGCGTAAAGGGGATACTGAACATTTTTAAATATTAGAAGTAAACAAATTAGGACAGAAATCCACTGTGGGGTGACGTTCACTTGAAATCTGAAAGTGCACACGTCTGCGGCTTGTCGTTTTCCCCCTTTTCCAAACTTCTCCCAAGCAGCCAAGTCACAAGCCCCCGACTGCCTCCCAGCCGCTATGAGAGTAGATCTCAATTGCAGGAGCGGTTTTATTTGGGCATGCATTCCGCAGGAGGAGGGCTCAACAAGCGCGACCTACGCTCAACATTATTCAAGAATCCAAAAAGAGACAAAGGAAAACTACTGTAGGTCTAACTAGGCTTCAGATCTGCTAAATTTAATCGATCGTCATTCAAATTAATTGGTCAAATATATATTTTTCGAAAGTTTGTTTGCAACATAAAACAAACCGGTTATATATAGACTATGCTTCAACTGGGTAAGTGTCTTTGCTGGAAGCACAGTTATACATAAAGCCAATCAAAAACGAACTCATCAAAGTCATCATCTCCTTTTTATTGCCTAATTGCAGTTAAGATTGATAGAGGCAGTAAGTGATTGAGAGCTTGAATCCACAAGCTTTATAGTCTCTAATAAACCATGCTTCATCATGGAGATTCAGAACTACATAATTGAAGGTGGTATAAATATCATTTCTTGACTTCTGAGTTTGCACTGCCTTCGACGCCTGGAGACACTTGTTTTTTTAAGGTTACAAGCTCTTGGCTTGATAAAGGAGAATCGAGGGTTGGATTCCTACTGCTTACACACACTCATACACACACACACGCACACACGCGCACACACACAAGGCGCTTCGGCTGGCGTCAAGACTCACATATGCTCCCAATTAGGCCAACTCAGAGTAGAAACTTTATCTGTCTGTCCTGAGATAAAACTAATGGGACTTAGTAGTCCTCCCTGAAGAACAACTCCCCGACCTCCACTCCTCTACAGATCAGGTAGCGAAGGGCCTTTCAGTCTCCTCAACATGAAGTCCCACTGACACACATACTATTTATGGGCATTTCATAGGGTTCATTGACCAGGGGTGGTTTTCATGAAGCAGTGCAACCTTGCAAAAAGGATATGCACAGAGCTCAGCTCTACTGGAACAACTTGACTGAGATAGAAGCTTCCAGAAAAACAGAATTTGTAGCTCTGACCTGTCTTCATGGATGATCTACACCTGCCTCCTCCAGTCAGAAAAGTACAACCTATTTTTATTCTATAAACCTTGTTGGGTCTTTTTCCTACCTTTCTTAACACTCCAGATGTTTCTGTACGATAGAGAAACTGCTGACAGCTAGCTCCCTCTCCATGATATGTTACAGAGGAGAGACTTCAACTGTTGACCTTTGGGTGATTTCTCTGTGGCAATGCTAACATGCTGTACCTACGGTAAATGCAAATGTATACAACCGAGAATTATATGTTATGGAATTCGAACGAAATGTCAGATGACTCACACGTGCATTCAACATATCCTGCAGACTTCCAGTGGTCAGAGTGAGACAGGAGTTTCTGTGGCTGGGATGTTTTTTACTCATGAGGTCCCCCATTCCCCCGCCCCTCCCCCTTTGCCCTGAGTGTTTATGTGCTAATCTGCATTATGTGCAAATCTCTTCCTGTGTTCTGTTGTGGTTAGGTCCAGGAGTCGACACTCCAAGCACTGGGGAATTAGGTAAACCTTTCCCCTCTCAATCATTATGTAATAGACCTCCACCGTCAGTTATCACTTCAGTTATTTACTGAATGTAATGTATACCTCAGGTTTACAGAGGAACCCTGGGGAACCCCAAGTTTGAACCCACATAAGGTTGTGGACAAAGTATTTTCTGTGGTTTGTTTTTGGTTGGAGTTTGCCAACATTCTAGAGGCTTCCTGAATTGCCTAGACCAACAAGGTTCTTTCTCTCCATTAAAAGTGAATCAGAGGACTCTGTGGGCAATGACACACTGATCAGCTCAAGACTTAAGCAGTGCTGGCATACCTGAGAGCTGAGGACCGGTGGTGGCAGCTGAGTCAGGGGATACATGGTTCAACAACACGGCGCTTACTGGAAATGAGCTGTGGAGGAGGCTACGGGCTGTGATGTGTTACTGTACTGCAGGTTGTCTTGAGGCTGTGATGTCAGAGAGCCTGGGGAATGGAGAGTTGCTGGTTTATTCTACTGGGATGGGTCTTCTGCAAAAAAATCCTGGTCTAGGGTGCAATGTTGGTTTGTGTGGGAGGTTTATTAACTATCATCCATTTGTCTTTTTCTCAATGGCAAGATCATACCCACAGTCTGGAGTCTGCCGTTTGACGATTGTGTGGTTGGACGAAGAAGTCTGAGTCATTTCTGAGCAATCTCTCCATCTTTCTCCAGACCATGACCTCGTTCCTCATTTCCCTTGAGGAGAGGAAAGTAGAAAGAGAGAGGGGGTGAGGACAAGGCAAAAAGGAAGGGAAAAACTGAGAAGTTACGGGGAGAAAAGTTTAGAGAAGGAAGGAGTGAGGATCCGAGAGAAGAGCAGGCTTGGCGCGGTAGGACGAGGAAGCGGACGAGGACAGAAGAGAGCGAGGCAGAGTCGTCTAGGGGCTGCAGCTGGATGACCCCGCCCACCCGGTTTCCCCGGTTACCCCAGACTGCTGTGAAGTGAACTCCCGCAACCTGAAACTGTATCTCCATATCAGCCCTGGGTTTGAGTCTGGGAGCACTCCCACAGATCCACGCTGTGTGTTGTAACACCAGATGGAGGAAGTTGCCAGAAACCTTCTGTGTGTTTCAATAGGTTCCTGAACAGGCGAAAATGCTGACTCGGCATGAATATGTGTGCATTACTCGTCCAAGATGAGAGAACGGCGGTGATCTCAAGGTGGTTTAGATTGATCTTGCCTGTGTTGCCGGCGCGTTGACAAACTTCTCATGTTATCAGTCATCTCTAGTGTGCTATGTCATCCTTGTCATCCTCTCTGGTAACTCGTCAGTCTCTACAGCCACACCATCTCTACTTCTCTAGTCCAGACAGAGGGGCTCTTTCGAACAGCTAAACACACTCTACAGAATCTGCAAAGAAAGGCAAGCAAAGCCATAAAGACAAACAATAAAGTTTACATTTTTGAGGCTGTGTGATGTAGTTTTGTGTCTCGATTCTAATCTCTATGTAGTCTGATTCTAATTTCCCACTCAATAGATACAGAGAGGTTGAATAATAACAATGTTTGAGCCAGTGGCTTGGAGACTAAACAGCTGCTTTCTGAAAGCAAACTGCGGGCGGAGTACATATTTCTGATTCCACCTCCGACAGAACGGTTATTGGGTACCCTTATTTGTTCAGTCAGGATGTTCAGATCCATTTGATTCCTCCCTCGATCCCCCTGTAAACAAACAGACAGTTGATGTCAACACTGAAACATGTGGTTTATCTCCACTGACGGACCATAATGCACTGGGGCGTCACTCTCCTGGGACCTGGGCTGGAAGGAAGGAAGGAAGGCAGTTGGGGGGGGGGGGGGGTGTATGAAGTGAGTGTTAGTGGAGTGTACAGGGTGGGGGTCACACAGATAACAGAGGTACCCAGGGAATTCTCACTGTGGGTTAACTTAGATAAGGACTGGGTATGTTAACCATCACTCCTTACAGCCCATCTGAACTTCTGAGGCATACTGTAGGACAGCACACAGACATAGTTTAAGCACAAACTTTCCGATTTTCAACCAATTTTCTCAATTTTGAAGACTTGCTGAATGCAGTTAGCAACTGAAAAGGCTACACTATGTCCAAACATTGGAGCTGTCTCCAGGATAGAGGCAGGGGACTGTGAAGATTCATGGAGACATGACAGTGGCCATTGTAGAGATGGTCAAAAAAGGGACACAGCCCCAACAATGATGAAGACAGCCTTTCTGTCCCTCATTTGACCTGCAGCCGGTTTACGGCCTCATTTAAATAAAAGTGTCATGCAAGAAGGATTAATGTTACCAGTGAGATTTCTTCACTACCTACTGCAGAGCAAAACACAACTAAAAAGCAACATGTCCTTTCCTCTGTCTTTTATTGAAAATGAAAGGTGAAGCGCCCTTCTGGGATTTAAGGTTTTCCAATGACTTAAAAAGGCCCCAAATTCTCAGAAGCCAGTAATCAAAGTCTCGTTTCTATACAACACAGTAATTCATTTTAGGGATTGGGGGAGGATGGTGTCCATGGCTACACCATAACACAAGGGGAGAATTCCAGAGTGGTGACTGCTGTGGAGCAGACAGTGGCTCTCCTCTCTGGGATGAGTCACACAGTGAGGAGCCGAGCACAACTGCAGCTTTGGTGAGCCGCTGAGCCGTCCTCCTCAGTCGAGGTTGGAGATGGAGTAGCTGGGGGACCTAGGGACGGAGAAACTCCTCACCTCCCTGATTGGAGAACATAGGACTTTCGCTCTGTTGGACTAAATATTTACAAGATGTATGTATGCTCATGCATGAAGAGATCTGCAATGGAGGAGGGGTTTTATGGCACCTCCACAGGCAGTACCGCAAAACCCCTGCTGAACTGATAGGGAGACCCTTTATGATAAACCCCCTGGTGATAAAAGGCAACTGGGAGATTGCATCTCTGGAGATCATGTCTACACACATACACACACACACACGCCAACACACACAACGCACACATGCACAGTAGAGGCATGTGTAATCTTTGGCAGTTGTCTTAGACTGGGATGATGGGTTTCCTTATCACTGCAGTATTTATGGAGCAATCTTCTGATCTACGGCCCTGCAGACAGGAGTGGAATGATTACACCCATTGGCTTGTGTTTTCCATTCACTTCCTGTCTGTGTCTGATGTTGTCTCTAGGGCAGAGAGGTCTGATAAACTCAAACCAGGAACCTAAGACAGCTTAAGCCTTTTTGGACAATTAGAACCAGCTACTGCAAGACACGTAGACCATTGGTCGATAAAACAATGTTTCAAGCTTTTACCATTATGCCCGGAAGAAATCCAGGTTGAGTTCCCATGGTAACATTTTAGCTTGCAAATTCCAGACACCTCAGCAACAAAGCGTAGACTTGAACCACCTCTGCAACATGAGTTAATGGAGGCCACTCTGCACTTCCATCTTCTGTTTCTCCTGCTCTCTCAAGACAACATGTTTATGTTCTTTTAGTGCTTTCTCAGAGGAACTAACAAATACTGCTGTTGTGTTGTGTCCAAGGCTTGGGTTTTGTTAGTCCCCAATAAAAAGAGGTAAATTGCCATTTTAAGCAGGTTGGCTGTGAGATCTCGACAGAAACCCACAAATTGGCATAAAACGATGTGACAAAATTGTTCACATCATTCACAGTTCTCCACCCACACACACCCACCAATTGACCCAGCCACATAAACACACAAGCATTTCCACATTACATTTACATTACATTTAGTCATTTAGCAGACGCTCTTATCCAGAGCGACTTGCAGTAAGTACAGGGACATTCCCCCCGAGGCAAGTAGGGTGAAGTGCCTTGCCCAAGGACACAACGTCATGGTGTGGCCAGGAATCGAACTGGCGACCTTTCGATTACTAGCCCGACGCCCTCACCGCTCAGCCACCTGACTCCCGTCCACCTGACTCCCGTCCACCTGACTCCCGTCCACCTGACTCCCGTCCACCTGACTCCCGTCCACCTGACTCCCGTCCACCTGACTCCCGTCCACCTGACTCCCGTCCACCTGACTCCCGTCCACCTGACTCCCGTCCTCCCTCACATCCAAGTGCAAGCTCATGCAAACACTCACAAACACACACACACACACAAACACACACTGCCACAGACCCTCTCACAATACCGACATTTCACATAACATGGAAATGATGCATTATACAAGGAGATGAACGTGACCTTGTGAGTTCTGGTATAGGGAGAGAGAACGAAAAAGTGGGTCTGGGCATTTTCCAGATGGTTCCATCCAACTGGACTAAAAGACAGGCCAAGGAGCTGCAGGTAAAGTCATCATCATCATCATCATCATCTGTGTTGTGACACGGCCATCTTGGAACTCCAAGGAGACTTGGTTACCTAACAACCACCACAGAGCTGGCACATGATTGTCTAACTACCCAGGAGAGGCTATTCAACTGTGGGTATTCTACTCTGTTTAGGTTTGCCATGGACAGCTGGATGTTCGTCTGGCTACACAATCATGTGTCAGAGCCACACAGTCTCTGGGGTTCTACAGGCAACCGATGAGCCATGTTCAGGTTAGCAGTAATGATGATCTTAATCAGCCCTCACAATGCACAGTTCTGTGCGTATATGTATCCGTTTTTGTGTACGTGTGCGTAAGTGTGCGTGTGCACATACTGAATGTGTATGTGTCATCCTCCACAGCTGTGCGCTTCTGACGGTCTTTGCAACTAACCAAGTAAAGTCATCCCAGCAGGCAGAGCCTTGATCAGTCAGCTGCTGCAGGGTCTTCAGACACTGGCTCTTCTGTCTCAGAGGAGATGAAATCCGAGCAGGGCAGGACAGGACAGGAACAGGTCTGAGGGCACACACGCTACACTACATGAAAGAGCTGTGGTGATTGATCTGACGCAACCCACTGGGCTGCTGGGTACATGCCTCCTGGTACATCCCTCCTGGCCTCGTAAAGGGAAGATGTCTATGAGTATGAGTATGGGTGGGGAGTTTAGGAATACCTCTACCCTCCTCTCCTCTCTTCTCTCCCACTTTCCCTTCTTTCCCCTCCTCCCTTTCTCCTTCCTTCCCTCCACCTATTCGTCACTTTCCTCCACCAAATAGTGTGTAACTCAAGCTGTAAACCCAGGATATTGAAAGCCCCGTGGTTTCGAAAGGAAATGTGATCAGACATGTTGAGGTGTGTTTGTTTTGCCTCTCTGTACCCCTCCGAGGAGCATTCCTGCTCTCCATCAGAGAGAGACAACCCATGCTAACGCTTGTCTAGAAACACATCAGATTAGGATGCACACAAACATTCAGAAATTGAACAAAAAATATGGTACAAATAACTTGGTCTTGGGATTTAAACTCAACACGTACATCCAAACTGTTTGCTCATCAATGCCTTATACCTACACCTATTAGAATAACACTTTTCCTAGTAACAGATCTGAGTTCAGTGTATACAGTACACTATATGATATTTGCCATGAGGCCCAAGGGTACAGTTGCCTGAGGAACAGATCTGGGAGGAGCTCATCCCCTTCCACAACTGCAACCTTGCAGACAGCCGTGAAACACTAAAGCAGCCCGGGGATCAATTTCAAAGTGATTCAGTTGGATGTGACAGTCTTCATTGGTGGATGACAGTGGCTGCACTGGTTCCCACAGCTTCTCAGGCCTGGGAATGCAGGGCTATGGTGCCAGCAGGGTGCCAGGACGGAGGGGTGCAGCATACACACACCACTGACACCTATTCATTAAAGCACATTACTGCAAGTCTTACTTTCTCAAACACATTACTCTCTGTCACCCTCTCTCTTTCAATTTCCTTCTAGCTCTCTGCCTCTCTCTCTCCCCTCTCTTCTCCTCTCCTCTCCTCTCTTCTCACCCCCCCTCCACTTGAGTGTCCTGGTTTGATCTGGGAAATGTAATTCATATCCGTCGTCTGCTGTCTGTAGTCACTCCCTCTACACATAAACTGCAGCATAGAGACCTGCAGGGCGAAGAGGCAGCTATCCAGTCCAAACAAGCCCACTCAACACACCCTACTGGAGGATAAGAGGAGGGAGGGACTCCAGAAGACAGGTCCTCAGGGGAGAGAGAACTTTTCTGTCATACTCTATATATAACATTATCAAATATCATAATTTCAAGAGGCAGCACTTTGGCAATCCAGATAAAAAACTCTCCATTAGGGTTTCTAGGCAGCAAAGAACAGACCTGGTCAGTGTCAAAGGCAAAACTAGGCCCTCATTTGTCCCTCTGACTCTGACTCCCTTTCTTTCTTTCTTTCTTTCTTTCTTCTCTCTGGGACTTTCTCTCTGGCCCCTTCCTCTTCTAAATAAACAATTTGGGATGGTTTGCTTCCTTTACCAGGACAGCATTGGTGACACACATCAGTCCGTAGACCACCAACAGTACTTGACGCTCCATCCAGGGGTCATCCCAGCTGTCCTGCTGCCCCAGGCTCTGGGTCATTCTCTGAGTCTCAGTCTGACAAAAAAGTAGTTGATGACCAGATAGTAGAGGTGCCAGACAAAATGTCCCTCTGTGGATTTGTTTATTTACTGTGTGTCTTTCCCATGCTCCAAATAAACCATTGAAAAGGAAAGAGGACATCGAAGTATTTCCAAATGTTTCCATTCCTGGGGTTCTCCAACAAAAACAGCCTTTCTCTATCAGAACCACTTGACATCATGTCACCTTCTCATAATGACAGAAGAATACATATTAAGGATGTTAGTGGATTAGAACCCAGAAGAACCTTTTTACATTGAGACCCAGCAATGTTGCCATTGAGAATTGCAATCCTCTCCCTGCTCTGTTCATCATACCCAGTCTGCCATCCCCCGGGATGAACGATGAGGTGCTAAGATAGTTTAGGGAAACTCCGTAATGCACGGTCAGCTGTGAGCCTGTTGTTGGAGAGTAACTACAGCAGGAAACTATCTGTCACACACACATACAGACACACACATGCACACACACACACACACACATAAAGGACTGCCCTCCCCCCCGGGACCACAACAACAACCGCTACGGCCCCTAATTAACATAATTACTCTGCCCCCAAATCACACTCCACTCAGGAGTTGAGTCACCACTTGAGATAACGCAGACAGACGTGCAAAGAACATGGAGAGCTTGCGGAGGAGGACTCTGTTCTTCTTTCTTTCACAGAAACCTTTCCTCTCGGGGTTTGGCTGGTGGGGGAGCAAAGAGAGTAGTATAAGACCGTGGCTGAGGTCCAATAGTCCTCTAACCCTTGTATCCTCTCTCCTAGTCTGAGGGGCCAGACTCTAAGCGGCCCGAATGCACTGAAATCAGGACAAACGGAGAGAGGAGTCCAGAACAGACTATTGAGATCCAGCCGCTGCGTGTCCGTCACTCAGTGTGATGATGAGTAGGGAGCAGAGGTCACTCGCAGTGACAGAGGAGGTCGCCAGCTCTCCCGCATAGTGATTTTACCTGTCAGCACTGCAGCAATGAGGCTCCCACGAGGTCTGGCTCCTTCAATGCAAGCATTGTCAGCAGTCATAACATTTGTGTTTTAATGTTGTGGCAGCCATATCAAATGGAACCTCATCACTGGGCTCTGGGGGCGTTATGGTGTTCATATACTGTACACATCAAGTCTGTTTTAGTTCTTAGCTGAGGTCGAGTGTGTGTCCGTGTGTGTCCTTGTGTGTGTTCGAGTTTAGATATATGTGTGTGTGTGTGTGTGTGGGGGGGGGAGGGGGTAACACATGATATTACCCCATTTGTAATTTTGCGTTCTACAAGTAAAATCCCAAACATAATTCTAATTTCTAGAACTTGCTAGACCCGACTGAAAGCCTCTTTTCTTCTAGACTGTTGTTCTTGGTTTTTGGCCCTACCCACCCTTTAGAACCTTCCCTCTGGAGACTATCAAAGGAAGTCTGACAGACTCTCCTATCTCCCCATCAGCCTCTACAACCCAGATATGAAGGACCATGAAGGACAAATCCTAGCTGCTAAACCAAAGTCCTCTCTCTTTGCCACTTCATATTGAGCTCTGACAGTAAGTACAGTGTGCAATTTCCCATTATTATTTAACAAAACATTGTTTCATAGCATGGTATTAACAGTCTTATTTTGTGTCTTTTCTGGTTAGAAAAGTAAATATATCTGATATGTGTTCCACGTACAGTATATATTCTCATAAGCATTCATGCAAGGCTGAGAATGTTTGGGCCTTGACAATTGGTCGTGGTTGGTTCATAATTAGCTTATATGAATCATACACAGTAATAACAAACTCCACATCCCCTCTATGTTATCCTAGCCCCCTCAGTTCCCAGGACTGGCTCACTGTCTGAACAGACCATGTCTTAGGTCAATATATACTGTGCCTCAATCAGACAAATGTGGCTCCTGCAACTCCCTAGGAGCACCATGAGATCAAGAGGCCATTCTCGTGATTTGACAATTAGTTTGGATTTTTCCTCAAACCCCCTCTTCTACGCAGAGAACGTAAAGAACGTTGGGGCTGTCTGCAGTAGGGTTCCACAGGGTTTGGTGCTGTGGAGCACGACTTTCCATCCTCCCTTGTAGGCGTTGTGCTGAGAGATAACGGGGGGAGAGGAGTTTAGCATCCGTCTCCATCGCCCCCTCATTCTACACACACACACACACACACACACACACACACACACACACACACACACACTCAAGCACACACACACAAGCAAACACACACAAGCACACACACACACCATATCTGAAGACAGAGCCAGCCTTTGCTGGGAGAGGGCTGGTGGTGAGGCCGGGGTCGACCCGTTGAGGCCCCCTGTGACGCACACTGTCCTTTATCCTCTGTTCTTGCTCTCTCTAGAGGGGGATGCAAAAAAAACTTTTGTTTATCTCTCACTGTATATAATCTGCATAGTCTTTTCTGGGCCAAACTTTGCCTTACTTACTTTGCGTACAGACTTGAACTTTTTGTGATTACTTCTGACGTTAACGTCATTGGAGGAGATCATGATCGAAGCCTATTGCAGACGATCTGTTTCACCAAAAACAGCATGCAGCTAGTCTCTCACACCCAGATTATCTTGGTCGTCTCTACACAAATTCCTCTAGAGTCTAGGTCTGGTCTTGCTGGGAGGATAAATATGACAAAACACAATATACATCCAAAGGCTCCTCCACCCCTCTCCACTCCTCTCCTTTCCTCTCCACTCCTCTCCTCTCCCCTTTTCTCTTCTCATCTTTCCCTGGGTCTAGGCGTGGTCTCAGCCCTCCAACTTTTCCTCTTCTTCATCCACCGTTCCTTTCATACAACCACTAACACTCATCCTCTCCACCCCTCTTTTCCAACATCACTGTCATCTCCCAGACCACACTGGGGCATGCCCCTGCTCCATGTGTCTCCACCTCAAGCCAGTATGAAAGAAGGTTCCAGATTGCTGTGTCAGATGTTACCCACAGCTGCCATACCCCACACACACACGTATTCTGTTCACACACAATTAAAGAGTGTGTGTTCCTCAAAAGGTGCAGGCCAGGCTGATGTCATTCCCATAAATATTGTTGTAGTATACTGGTGCCAGCAGGCCACAAGGAAAGGAAAGGAAAAGCCAATTTCCTTGATGAATAATGAAATCAGATCACAGAGTCTTGATTGCTGTCTGTGGAGGATAATAAACTAGCATATAGAACGGTGGGCCCAGGAGCAGAGTGATGAATGAAATATGAACTGAGTCACAAGATCTCCTCCTCCACAGAGGATGACACAGAGGGGGGGGGGGGGAGACAGGCAGAGAGATGGACTGTGTGTGTGTGTGTGTGTGTGTGAAAGAGAGAGAGAGAGGGAGGGAGAGGGAGGGAGAGAGAGAGAGAGAGAGCGAGAGAGAGAGAGAGAGAGAGGGAGGGAGGGAGGGAGGGAGCCACCTCCGTTCACACACCTCCAGATGTGGGAGTGTGTGTGGCAGCTGTTGCTTGGTGATGTCAGAGCCATGGTAGTGTGGACTACCAGAGTGGATTAATGAACGGTTAGTCACGCGGAGGCAGGAACACGTCCTGATGCCCTGCAGAAACCCCCTCCACAACAGATGTCAACCTCTGGACCACAGCCGCCTTCAGGCGCCTTCCCTTATGCCACCCGTACCTTTGAGTTGTGATAAAGTAAACACTTTTGAATGGAGTACTTTATACATGTAAAATGACAATTGTATGAAGGAAATGCTTCATGTATGAAATGAGTAACAAATTGAGCAAATGGGACAAATGCAACGCCAATTGTTAGACTGTGTGGCAGATACATATCTGGAAAACCGGTGCGTTTTCCACCGCCGTCCCACGTGAGGTACAGATTCTTCCAGAATTAGAGCTGTCCTCCGTTCACAAGCCATGTGACAGGTGAGGTCATGGGAGTCTGGGCTGGTTCAGAGGTGGAGCTCACGGGTTCAGAAGCCCGGGGTTCTATTCCTGGGATGGTCTGTGTGTCTGACGCCTCCTCCCCAAACCCCACTGGCTCTGGACTTAACTGGACACACACACTCACACACACACTGCCGAACCTTGTTCCATCAGCATGTTCTTGTAGGGATGGTGGTGTACAGTGTATATATATATATCCCAGCCCCAGTATGTGGTACTGTGGCTGTAGAGATCGACCCAGCCCTGAATCTCCCCTGCTAGAGATGTTTACACTCAGAACCCTGAGTCGAAGCCTGTCGGTGTGTTTCAGGTCCCTCATCTACTACACATGGAAGCAGTTTACACTAATAATACCCTGGCTTATGAGCCATGTGTATCTGTGTATCCAGGAAAACACCAGCAGTCGGAGCAGATGGTGTGTGGTGTGTACAACTGTACACACGTGCCGGCTAGTTTGGCTGGTATATTGTGAGCCCACACACAGGTGACGACTCCAGCCTTCACCAGGTGATCCACGGGGGGGTGAGTCACTGTCTGCCACTCCCCTGAAGAGCCCTCCGAAACAAAAGATAACAGTCTGCGTACCCCCCTCTCTCTTTCAGAGCCCACCCTCTGTCATGGCATTGTCTCCGACTGTGTCTAGCCAACTGTGAAAACACAAACGCGCAGACGTGCAGGAACGTGCTTAGTGCTCACTCTCACACACACACACACACACACAGGAGAAGAGAAACAAGAATGGAAAAGAGAAGAGAGATGGGGTCTCTGGAAACAACAGCTCCTCACCAGGGGCCTTCCCTGCTATGAACGCTTGGAGATGAGGGAGTTTAGCCAGCCAGGGAGTCTAGGGGATGTTTAGTTCTGATGTTCTGCTGCGAGAAACTCTTTAATCACCTTACAGCGATCGACTAGGGAGATGAAATTCAAAGCATGTCTCACTACTTAAAGATTTCCCAACGAGCCCAGCAATCAAACAGTCACACACAGAGCGCATGCACACACACACACATAAACACACACATACACACACAGAGAGCAAGCACACACAGACAGTCACACACTCCAGATGTCTAATTTGTGTGACAGTGTGCAATGCCTGTGTGTATCGATACACATTTACATCTGGAGCTTTTCAAATATTTTAATTGCTATTTCAGGTCTATGGGGGTGTGTTTACACTATAAGTTGTACTGTTTCTAAGCAAGATAGACATGCCTCTAATCCACAAACCCAACAGCTGAAAGCAAAGCACGGATTCTAATGGTAGTTAGCTTGGAATTGAGCCAAGTATCTTTAATGGTATGACAGGCTGTCATCCACTGGCTAACTTATCTCATCCCATGATCAACCCATCCCTGCATCCTGGTGTGGAACCACAACCCCAGTTTCATTCCCTCCATGCATTGTGTTGTGTTGCAACCATAGACACACTGATCCAGCCATCCCTGGGGTGTATGTCACTGTGAGACTTGAGGGTAAGATTCTGTCAAACTCCATATGGATGCTAGTAATGAAACCCTCTCCATTGACCACCTTGAACAGTGACCGAGTTATATCAGAGGTCAATGCTTCTCTCCTGCAGCCAATGGTTGTGTTTCTGGTAGCTTTCTTGTCCTATTCTCCTCAGACAGGTCTGTCATCTGAAAATAAACGGCATAGACGGAGACCACAGAACCTTCTAGATCTTCCTCTCTGTCTTTACAACAATCTGTTCACACTAAATACCAAACGGATGAGGCTGTCTGATGTCATGGCATCATGCATCGCTCCTCAGTGACACTTTAATCACCCCACAGACACGGAGAGCAGATGATGGAGTACCTCTCCTACCTCTCCCCCCCAGAGGGGTGGCGCTTAGACCCCAAGAGGAACGACCCATGACCCATCTGGGAATTACGCCAGTCTCGGGGTCGATGCTTGACCACGGTGCTAAAGACATGCCTAAGGCTCCGGGAGCTGAGTGGATTCTCCGCACACACACACCCTGACCAGGAACAGATCAACTCCAACCCAGACATCCCAACCTGGAGAGACCCCCCCCCCCCCCCCGGGACTTAATCCGGACGCATGATGTACACCCTCAACCAGCATGTACACCCCCCCCCCCCCCGCCGCACCCGGGAGGCAATCAGGACGCGCGATATGTACCTGTCTCTACCAGAAATGACCATTGGACTGTCTCTCGCTCGCTCTAAATACAAAATCCCCGATTTCCGGGGATTGTAAAGCATTTGCGGGCGTTAGCGAGCCGCTATTGAAATGCGAGAGACTCACGGAACTTCCGGGAGACTTGGGATGTCTGCCAACCACACATGCATAGTCACGTGAATCAGGAAGATAAGTTGCTGGTTGTAGAGAGGACGAGGGGAGGGAGGATGGGGCGGGGGGGGGGGGGGGGGGGGGGGGGGGAAAGGGGAGGGAGGAGGGCCATAGAAGGTACTAGAAGAAAATCATGGAGCACTGAGAGTGAGGTTGCAACATTGAGATAATGGAAAGTCTGTATGCATGACATAGAGGTCAAGAATGGGGTGAGATGAGAGAAAGCGAGGAGAGTATTTAGCCTGAAGCCACAGAGAGAACAGGGAGGGAGACATGGAGGGAATCCAAGGAACCAGAGGGTAGAGAGAGGCCTACAGACAGGAGTGGCAAGTCTGCCAGACACATCAACACACCCCATAAGACCCCTGTATGATGAGAAAACCATCCTCTATACACACATAGTCCCCATTGCCTGTGTGCGTGCGTGCATGTGAGTGCGAGCGTGTGCGTATGAGGGCTGCAATATCTGGAAAATACAGAGACATTTGCTGAGTAAATGGCTCACACGATCCGTTACGGTTTAAATCGACAGTATAGTTCGTTGTAAACCTGGCAACTGTAGTTCTTTGACTGTAGTTCTGTGCCTGTGGGGTGGTGAGTCTGTTTGAGTATCCAGACCCTGAAGACATGCAGCTGTGGATAACACGCCTCATATTCTCTGGTGAAATATTTGACCAGAGGGAGTCAAGCAGTTGGAATGGTTAGGCCATGTGACCCCAGACCGCTGTCCTTTTTGCAGCCTTCATCCTGTTCCCCGGCAAAAAGCTGGTACGCATGGCCAGAGTTTTCTGATTGGTCCGAAAAGGGCTTATTAGAGGTTTTGAGACCCAGACTGGAAGACCTATTCTAGTTTAATGGTATTTCTCTCCATCTCTGCCCCTGACTTCCCTACCGGTCTCTCCTCTCACTAAGTCTGGTCTGGTGTCTTCATCAACTTCCTACCTCAGACTAGACCGGCCTGGCCAGGCCTGGATACTCCATGCTGCGAGCAGAATGTGAGGGCTGGGATGGAACATAAACCATTCCTGTTTTGACTGGATTTCCTGTGTGTCTTTGTGAAGGCAGTATTGCGCATCTGTGTAGCTGAAAGGGCACAATGACGGCGCATTCAGTTGAGACTGTAATGTTTGTGCATCTAGGCTTCTTTTATCATGACTTGTATTATGCCCAAGTCTTGTACGTGTCTCGTGCCTTGACCCCAGCCCAGTCTCAACCCCAGACCCTGTCTCAACCCCAGACCCTGTCTCAACCCCAGCCTGGGCCCCAGTCCGGGACAGAGCAGAAAGGTCCAGTCAGACTGAAGATCAGCCCAGTGAAACTGAAACAATCTAAAAGCCAGGGCTGTCTGTAGAGGTGCTGGGGAGCTGCTAGGGTTTCATGGAAAGGAGCTGACGTCATCAGGTCACACAATCACACACTTGGGCCTGATCCTTCACTCAGTCATGAACCCTTCCAGTACTCCTGCACATACAATGTCATCCAAGTACACACACGTGTATACCACCCCCCTCACACACGCACATACACACATACACACACACACATATATATACACACAGTGGGGTAATGAGAACAAGGTGCAGCAAGCAGCTTTCCACAATGCATGAAAGCCCTGCCAGGGAGCTGGTCCCCCCGATGAAACTCCCCCCTCTCCCCTGGCCTCGCCTCTTTTGGTTCCACATCTGTTTCCAGCCCCCTGAACTGGGCCAGGGAGAGAACTGTATGTAGGTCACCCTGAGCAGCACACTCACTAGCAGTGTTAGAATAAGATCTTTACTACCTGTAACACACAGTTAAACTCACTATTTAATAAAGTTATTAGTCCTTTGATCATAAATAGGAGAGAAGGAATGCTGTGCATGACTGTTCATAACTCTCATAGCCCTACTCATTTTAACATCCTTGCAACTCTACAGTTTCCAGGATTGTTTTGTTTTTTCCTCTCTGGAGTTGTAGTATTTGCTCCCCCCTGCTGGACATTTAGTAAATGTCTTTACAAGTCAATTATTACAAGAACAGTACGAAGAGGAGCGGTGTATTGTAATGTCATATTTTATTGGACTATATTTCATCCTAATTAATGTGTTACATGTGCAATTCAAACATATTATTTGATAAATAAAGGTTTTTAGTAAAAAAATACAAAGTTTATTGTGGATGTGCTACAGAACTCCACTACGGTAAAAAAAAAGCACTTTAACCAAAAACCTTTTTGTGAAACAATGAAACGTACACTCACTCTCATTCACATGCACAAGAACTCTCTTCCTTTGCTCTATCTCTCCCTCCTCTCTCTCTCTCTCTCTCTCTCTCTCTCTCTCTCTCTCTCTCTCTCTCTCTCTCTCTCTCTCTCTCCCCATTCACACCTCTCTCTTTGGGTACTTCTGCTTGGCCAGTGTTATGAAGTCTTCGGCACTATCAAGAGACACTAGTCTATCCTGGGGAAAAAAAAGAACACAAAACGTCAAGAAAATGACAAGAACCTATCATTAAGTCCCTCCAGCCCAGATCTAAGAGATTCATCAAGCAACACACCGGTCCTTAGACATTACGTATCTAAGTGACCTATTCATAAAATATAACGTCTATACTATTTTTCCATCCCTGCTTCTGTTCATAAAATAATCCAAGGACTCTTTTTGGTGAACACAAGCATTCCTTTATGCACCTATTGAACTATTAAACCCTCAGTGCGTCAGAAGTGTGTGTACGTGTGCTTGTGTACCATGACAAAGAGGTATCTGTCCTGGGGAGACACCCCCTGTGGGAACAGGCTGGTGTCCTCCGTAAGGGTGTGGAGCAGCTCTCTGGCCTGGTCCAGGCTCCTCGAACTCATGCTGCTCGTTTTATTCACACACAGCAACGACTCCACCTCCCGTTGGTAGCCTGGACTCACAGAGACAGTGTGCAGGGAGTCAGGTGGCTGAGCGGTTAGGGAATCAGGCTATTACTCAGAAGGTTGTCGGTTCAAATCCCGGCTGTGCCAAATGACGTTGTGTCCTTGGGCAAGGCACTTCACCCTACTTGCCTCGGGGGGAATGTCCCTGTACTTACTGTAAGTCGCTCTGGATAAGAGCGTCTGCTAAATGTCATGTAATGTGCATGACTGAAGTGAGTGGCTTTGCAGTAGAGGGAGGAAGTGAGACAGCTCTCTCACCAAGCTGCTGCAGGATCTTCCTCCACCTGGTGCTGACCTCTCGTCGGGCACACCTCAGAGTGTGGATGTCATAGTTTAGCTTCTCCCACTCCTTACACACATACAAACACACACAGTTAGAGACAACTAGAGAACCACAGATGGGGGTGATGCACTAAAAGGAGGCCAGGCCTGGTGATAGGGTACTGGGTAGAGAGATGAAACCTTGACCTACATCTCGACCCCGGCAGAGCTCTGCACAATACTGTCCCTGTCCCAGGCTGTGATTCCCTCGATGGCTGAGTCCCTCAGCAGAAACTCTGGGCAGGATCCTGGCTCTGCCTCCTGCTGACGTGTGCAGTCATGCGCTGGTGCTCGGTAATTGAGGGTGTGTTTGTTGTGAATGTGCCATGGGATTTGAGATTTAATGTCTGTCATTTTGTGCTTGGGAATTTTGTGTGCTGTTGTCATACAGAACTTATGGCTTTCTGCACTCGTGGAGCTTGATGGTGCCTCTGCCGATAATTAAGTATGATTTAATCCTCTATAATTTCACATGCAGCTATGATTTATGATTTTTGTATTTTTTGCCAGATATCTACATGGGTTTTACCTTTGTAGATAAATATATATTGAGTTGTGTAGTTATGGTTGAATGAATGAATGGAAGTCTATGGCTCTCATAACAGCTGTCAGGTGACCAAACACTATTAGGTTACCTTAGATTGGCCTAAACCAGAGAAAGTTAATAAAGAAACATGTGGTCTAGGTGTATGTGTTTGTGTGTTATTGAGTGGTGCGTCGTAGTTTATGCTCATGAGAATGGGGTTATGTTACTGTAATGTAAACCTAATCACTAGCCAGTCGGAACTGGTGTTTTCAGGAGATTCTGACAGTTTGTTGACTGGGACATGTGAAGGGAAATGTATTTCTGTCATTATTTGAGATTGATAAATTATTGTGTAAGCATTCAAACTGCCAAAAATAGATTAAAACAATTACATGTTGGTGTTTGAGAAGATAAATTCAGTCGATGTGAGGGTTTCTTTGGTTGCAATGACATCCACCAAGCAGTCCCTGTTTAAGTCCTGCATACATCCTGCATCAACTCACCTCAGTATCCTTATCTGCCTGGTTCCTCATGGAGAGGAACACCTGCAGCTCCCTGTCTGAAGCAACCGGTCCAGTGGACATCTGGGGGCTCTTCCAGGGGTTCCAGTCCTGCTGTTCCCCAGAGACACAATCCAGGCTTGGCTCACTCCCGCTGGACTCACTGGCCCTGCCACCCTGCACCCTGGAAACACACAGCTGCTTTTCGTTTTGGATCTGATTTGCAATTTTATTACTTTGTAGGCTACGTTTTATTATTTGTATTTACTCAATTACTGAGTTCACTGTAGCAGCGCAAGTATTGGCCAACAACCATTTCCTATAATATAATGGTTGGATTCGGAGGAACAGCAACAACAACTCCAGTTAGTATGGTATTTAAACTAGACGATAATTGCAGTAGAACGTGGCCTACAACTTGGTGGAGTAGGCTACTTACCGTAAAATAGCGTTCTTCTCGTCTCCGTCATGTTGAAAATACTGCCTACAGCAACAGACAGTGTACAACGCTCCCATTTAGCCCAACCTAAAAAAAATAATTAACTACCTGGCTGTATCATCCCAGAGTAAGATCCGACAGTGGTTGCAGTTTTACGAAGATTGCATTCATTCCTTCCATCAAACTAAGACTAATATTGTCAACTGCCCGCCTCAGTCACTACTTTTGTCAACTTGCGCCCTATCTGTCCGAAGAAGGCTGCGGTGTTGAATTAGGAAACACGTGAGTCAGTTAGACAGAAGCTACATGGACAGTGAATGAATGACACCATTTATTCATGCGGGCAGCATGCAGCGCCTAGCTTTCTCGACCCGCTAATTGTGTCCGAAGGTTCGTGCGTAATTGGAGACCGTTTATGGACCTACACCATTGATGGGAGAGGGGCTGAGAGAGGGCGTGTCCGTGTTGGACTACGACCCCGCTCTGTGTCTGTGCGAAGATGAGGGACTGAGTCCGACTGTTTTTTGCTCCGTCAGCAATTAGAAAGGGGTGTGTGGGTCAGGGGATGTTCTTCCCGTTTAATTGTATCTGACACCAGTCTGAAGCAAGCAGTCATTGTTGGGATACATAAAGAGAGGACATAATAATGTTGAACTCCAGAAAACTTCGCATCGCTCTGTTCGTACAGTTGATGCCGTATTGCACCTCAGACAGGTGAGTTTACCTGTAGACCTACCTCCAAGAATGTATTACGTTTGTAGAGTGTTAATTTATTAACAGGTACAATTGTGGATCAAGTGAATGTCCACGGACAGTCTTTGCTCCCTGTCAAACCTATTCCTTGCAGGCCAACTTTGTTGACATTAGCTGGGCCATTCTGAGGATACAACGATTAGTTTGTCGCTCGAGGATTCCTCAGAAATCAGTCAAGAGCCAATCTCCAAAAACTGATTGAAACGTAATATGTTGAAACAAATATTCAAATAGATAACAACATGCAAAAGAGGACATTATTTTATGATTGTGCACTTTGCCCCTTGCTCTTTGCTCTTTTCTTTCATTTTTTTTTTACAATTAACCTGGCTGGCTGTATATATATTTGACAATATGATTTAGTCTTACCTTTGCTTGTCTTTAATAATATGTTTATACATATATATATCTACTCTATTTGATAGAGTTGTTGAGCACCAAGATACTCCATGGAATTACAATTACACCAAGTATCATCCCATATCAGAGGTAAGAAAGTTCAAAACATCAACTGTAAAGTTATTCATGGTTAAACTGGCACATGAATGCTGGGAATGTTTTTACAGCTCAGCCCATATAGTCCCACTTGAGTCATAAAAATAGTTATTGGTTGATTCATGATGATACTTCATCATGTACAACTGTACAGTTGGTTCCAGTCAGATGTCTTTGTGTTCCTCAGATCTCCTCTTGGATGGACCAGATGGTGAAGGAGAACCCAGATCTTGTCTCCTCCTCCGTCTACGGACACACCTTCGAGGGAAGGAACATCACACTCCTCAAGGTGATTTTGAGAAGGAACTACCCCAAACCATCTTATACGAAGTGTTAACTCCTTTGGGAAGCAGTTACGGTGGGGTCACACATTTTTTTGATTTCTTTTTCTTGGGTCACACATTCTGACGGCTGTCAGAAATGGTTACCTCTGTGGTACTGGCTCTGTGATGGCTCCAAATCAGAAAATATGGTTCCATATTAGTGTGAAGCAATGACATAACTACCCCAAACCATTTTAGGCGGTGAATTGAAAGGCCAGAGACGCTTGGTGTTTGTCCCTGGCTTGGGAACCACAATTCACTTTAGGTTAGATTTTCAGATATGGTTGACTCGAGATAATTGACTCGTTAATAGCTGACTCCAATTTTAGACATGTACACAAGTGCGTTACCTGTAACCTTGAGCGCTAAACAGTTACAGTAATGACATGAAACTCTGACGTAGGTAAAAATTGTCTGCTTGATCAGAGCACCGACCCTAAAGTATGCGTGTTCACTAAACAGTCGTTTATCTCTACTATAATATGGATTTAACCATAGTAGACCTAGTAGGATATGTAATCGATCACTCAGAGGCTCCGGTAAATTCCTTCGGATCGTGGAGATCCACTGTAAGTGACTCAGAGGCCTTAAGTTAAAACCTACTCAAAGAGTCTATGTTTATAATCAGTTAGCCGCATTAACCAGACTAGATCAAAGTTTTCACCGCCGAAGCTTGATAGTTATGTTTCAAGGAGAACAAGTAACTTCAAAATGCACAATAATAGTTTATTATCTAAATAGTAATATAATCAATACAATGATACAGAAATATCATCAAATACAAAACATACCTTCAGAGCAATGGTTAACAAAGGTATTCACAATGAAGACCAGGCGCCTAATGCACCGGAGCTGTATCGTTAACAGAACTCAAAGTGATTGGTAAAACTTCTTCCTATATACAACCAACCTGACTAAAATGGGGACACCGGTCATGTGACTGAAAAGTTGTCTAATGCATACAAATTCAAATTGGATCATTAATCAAGGCTGCAGTAGACCAAGTGGTTCCCCTACAAGACAGGGGAATATGTTAAACAAATGTTGGTCATACAATTATTACTAATGTAATACATAAAATTAGAAACTAAAGTATATCAAACATGACATTAAAAGCTGTTTAAAACCTTATTTTCAAGAACACAACTTTTAATGATTATTTCAGAGTCTTACTCTGTCCACCTTCCTCTTCAACTGTTGAGACCACCTCTCCAGAGGTGTGTCATTAAGGTGTGATTGTCATTTTAGGATTCATGCAAATTAACGACTGTCCCAGACGAGTGTCTGGGTGACCAGTGACAAAGGGGCTGCCAAAACAGCCCTACACCATCGTTTGAAGATTTAACTCCTTTGGGTAGCAGTTACGGAGGGGTCACACATTTTTTTAAGGGCTTTTTTTCTGGGTCACACATTCTGACGGCTGTAAGAAATGGTGACCTCTGTGGAACTGGCTCTGTGATGGCTCCAAATCAGAAAATATTGTTCCAGATTAGTGTGAAGGGATGATATAACTACCAGAAACCATCGTTTGAAGATTAAACTCATTTGGGAAGCAGTTACGGTGGGGTCACACATTTTTTGGAGGGCTTTATTTCGGGTCACACATTCTGACGGCTGTCAGAAATGGTGACCTCTGTGGAACTGGCTCTGTGATGGCTCCAAATTAGAAAATATGGTTCCAGATTATTGTGAAGGGATGACATAACTACCCCAAACCATCGTTTGAAGATTTAACTCCTTTGGGAAACAGTTACGGTGGGGTCACAGATAATTTCGATCTTTTTTTTAGTTTATTTTTTGGGTCACACATTCTGACGGCTGTCAGAAATGGTGACCTCTGTGGAACTGGCTCTGTGATGGCTCCAAATCAGAAAATATGACTCCAGATTAGTGTGAAGGGATGATATAACTACTCCAAACCATTGTTTGAAGTTTTAAGTCATTTGGGTAGCAGTTACGGTGGGATCACACATTTTTTGGAGGGCTTTTTTTCTGGGTCACACATTCTGACGGCTGTCAGAAATGGTGACCTCTGTGGAACTGGCTCTGTGATGGCTCCAAATTAGAAAATATGGTTCCAGATTATTGTGAAGGGATGACATAACTACCCCAAACCATCGTTTGAAGATTTAACTCCTTTGGGCAACGGTTACGGTGGGGTCACAGATAATTTCGATCTTTTTTTTAGTTTATTTTTTGGGTCACACATTCTGACGGCTGTCAGAAATGGTGACCTCTGTGGAACTGGCTCTGTGATGGCTCCAAATCAGAAAATATTGTTCCAGATTAGTGTGAAGGGATGATATATCTACCCCAAACCATTATTTTAAGTTTTAAGTCATTTGGGTAGCAGTTACGGTAGGATCACACATTTTTTGGAGGGCTTTTAATTCTGGGTCACACATTCTGACGGCTGTCAGAAATGGTGACCTCTGTGGAACTGGCTCTGTGATGGCTCCAAATTAGAAAATATGGTTCCAGATTATTGTGAAGGGATGACATAACTACCCCAAACCATCGTTTGAAGATTTAACTCCTTTGGGAAACAGTTACGGTGGGGTCACAGATAATTTCGATCTTTTTTTTAGTTTATTTTTTGGGTCACACATTCTGACGGCTGTCAGAAATGGTGACCTCTGTGGAACTGGCTCTGTAATGGCTCCAAATCAGAAAATATGACTCCAGATTAGTGTGAAGGGATGATATAACTACCCCAAACCATTATTTTAAGTTTTAAGTCATTTGGGTAGCAGTTACGGTGGGATCACACATTTTTTCGAGGGCTTTTTTTCTGGGTCACACATTCTGACGGCTGTCAGAAATGGTGACCTCTGTGGAACTGGCTCTGTGATGGCTCCAAATCAGAAAATAAGACTCCAGATTAGTGTGAAGGGATGATATAACTACCAGAAACCATCGTTTGAAGATTAAACTCATTTGGGAAGCAGTTACGGTGGGGTCACACATTTTTTGGAGGGCTTTTTTTCGGGTCACACATTCTGACGGCTGTCAGAAATGGTGACCTCTGTGGAACTGGCTCTGTGATGGCTCCAAATCAGAAAATATTGTTCCAGATTAGTGTGAAGGGATGATATAACTACCCCAAACCATTATTTGAAGTTTTAAGTAATTTGGGTAGCAGTTACAGTGGGATCACACATTTTTTGGAGGGCTTTTAATTCTGGGTCACACATTCTGACGGCTGTCAGAAATGGTGACCTCTGTGGAACTGGCTCTGTGATGGCTCCAAATCAGAAAATATGGTTCCAGATTATTGTGAAGGGATGATATAACTACCCCAAACCATCGTTTGAAGATTTAACTCCTTTGGGAAACAGTTACGGTGGGGTCACAGATAATTTCGATCTTTTTTTTAGTTTATTTTTTGGGTCACACATTCTGACGGCTGTCAGAAATGGTGACCTCTGTGGAACTGGCTCTGTGATGGCTCCAAATCAGAAAATATTGTGTGAAGGGATGATAAAACTACCCCAAACCATTATTTGAAGTTTTAAGTCATTTGGGTAGCAGTTACAGTGGGATCACACATTTTTTGGAGGGCTTTTAATTCTGGGTCACACATTCTGACGGCTGTCAGAAATGGTGACCTCTGTGGAACTGGCTCTGTGATGGCTCCAAATCAGAAAATATTGTGTGAAGGGATGATAAAACTACCCCAAACCATTATTTGAAGTTTTAAGTCATTTGGGTAGCAGTTACAGTGGGATCACACATTTTTTGGAGGGCTTTTAATTCTGGGTCACACATTCTGACGGCTGTCAGAAATGGTGACCTCTGTGGAACTGGCTCTGTAATGGCTCCAAATCAGAAAATATGACTCCAGATTAGTGTGAAGGGATGATATAACTACCCCAAACCATTATTTGAAGTTTTAAGTCATTTGGGTAGCAGTTACAGTGGGATCACACATTTTTTGGAGGGCTTTTAATTCTGGGTCACACATTCTGACGGCTGTCAGAAATGGTGACCTCTGTGGAACTGGCTCTGTAATGGCTCCAAATCAGAAAATATGACTCCAGATTAGTGTGAAGGGATGATATAACTACCCCAAACCATTATTTTAAGTTTTAAGTCATTTGGGTAGCAGTTACGGTGGGATCACACATTTTTTCGAGGGCTTTTTTTCTGGGTCACACATTCTGACGGCTGTCAGAAATGGTGACCTCTGTGGAACTTGCTCTGTGATGGCTCCAAATCAGAAAATAAGACTCCAGATTAGTGTGAAGGGATGATATAACTACCAGAAACCATCGTTTGAAGATTCAACTCCTTTGGGAAGCAGTTACGGTGGGGTCACACATTTTTTGGAGGGCTTTTTTTCGGGTCACACATTCTGACGGCTGTCAGAAATGGTGACCTCTGTGGAACTGGCTCTGTGATGGCTCCAAATCAGAAAATATTGTTCCAGATTAGTGTGAAGGGATGATATAACTACCCCAAACCATTATTTGAAGTTTTAAGTAATTTGGGTAGCAGTTACAGTGGGATCACACATTTTTTGGAGGGCTTTTAATTCTGGGTCACACATTCTGACGGCTGTCAGAAATGGTGACCTCTGTGGAACTGGCTCTGTGATGGCTCCAAATCAGAAAATATGGTTCCAGATTATTGTGAAGGGATGATATAACTACCCCAAACCATCGTTTGAAGATTTAACTCCTTTGGGAAACAGTTACGGTGGGGTCACAGATAATTTCGATCTTTTTTTTAGTTTATTTTTTGGGTCACACATTCTGACGGCTGTCAGAAATGGTGACCTCTGTGGAACTGGCTCTGTGATGGCTCCAAATCAGAAAATATTGTGTGAAGGGATGATAAAACTACCCCAAACCATTATTTGAAGTTTTAAGTCATTTGGGTAGCAGTTACAGTGGGATCACACATTTTTTGGAGGGCTTTTAATTCTGGGTCACACATTCTGACGGCTGTCAGAAATGGTGACCTCTGTGGAACTGGCTCTGTGATGGCTCCAAATCAGAAAATATTGTGTGAAGGGATGATAAAACTACCCCAAACCATTATTTGAAGTTTTAAGTCATTTGGGTAGCAGTTACAGTGGGATCACACATTTTTTGGAGGGCTTTTAATTCTGGGTCACACATTCTGACGGCTGTCAGAAATGGTGACCTCTGTGGAACTGGCTCTGTGATGGCTCCAAATTAGAAAATATTGTTCCAGATTATTGTGAAGGGATGACATAACTACCCCAAACCATCGTTTGAAGATTTAACTCCTTTGGGAAACAGTTACGGTGGGGTCACAGATAATTTCAATCTTTTTTTTTGTTTATTTTTTGGGTCACACATTCTGACGGCTGTCAGAAATGGTGACCTCTGTGAAACTGGCTCTGTGATGGCTCCAAATCAGAACATATGACTCCAGATTAGTGTGAAGGAATGAAATAACTACCAGAAACCATCATTTGAAGATTAAACTCCTTTGGGAAGCAGTTACGGTGGGGTCACACATTTTTTGGAGGGCTTTTTTTCGGGTCACACATTCTGACGGCTGTCAGAAAGGGTGACCTCTGTGGAACTGGCCCTGTGATGGCTCCAAATAAAAAATATGGTTCCAAATAAGTGTGAAGGGATGATATAACTACTCCAAACCATTGTTTGAAGTTTTAACTCCTTTGGGAAACAGTTACGGTGGGGTCACAGATAATTTCGATCTTTTTTCTAGTAAATGTTTTGGGTCACACATTCTGACGGCTGTCAGAAATGGTGACCTCTGTGGAACTGGCTCTGTGATGGCTCCAAATCAGAAAATATTGTTCCAGATTAGTGTGAAGGGATGATATAACTACCCCAAACCATTGTTTGAAGTTTTAACCCATTTGGGTAGCAGTTACGGTGGGATCACACATTTTTTGGAGGGCTTTTATTTCTGGGTCACACATTCTGACGGCTGTCAGAAATGGTGACCTCTGTGGAACTGGCTCTGTGATGGCTCCAAATCCTAAAATATGACTCCAGATTAGTGTGAAGGGATGATATAACTACCAGAAACCATCGTTTGAAGATTAAACTCCTTTGGGAAGCAGTTACGGTGGGGTCACACATTTTTTTGGAGGGCTATTTTTCTGGGTCACACATTCTGAAGGCTGTCAGAAATGGTGACCTCTGTGGAACTGGCTCTGTGATGGCTCCAAATTAGAAAATATGGTTCTAGATTATTGTGAAATGATGACATAACTACCCCAAACCATCATTTGAAGATTTAACTCATTTGGGAAACAGTTACGGTGGGGTCACAGATAATTTCGATTTTTTTGTTGTTTATTTTTTGGGTCACACATTCTGACGGCTGTCAGACATAGTGACCTCTCTGGAACTGGCTCTGTGATGGCTCCAAATCAGAAAACATGGGTCCAGATTAGTGTGAAGGGATGACATAACCAACCCAAACAATTGTTTTGAAGTTTCAATCCTTCATCAAGCATTTACAGTGGGATCACACATTCTGATGGCTGTTGCTTGTCAGATATGGTGACATCCGACAAGCAGAAGCCTGCTTGATAAAGGAGTTCAACTTCAACACATTGTTTGATAAAGGAGTTAAACTTCAACACATTGTTTGGGGTAGTTATGTCATCCTTTCCCACTAATCTGGACCCATGTTTTCTTTTTTGGAGTCCTCATAGAGCCAATATCACAGAGGTCACCATATCTAACAAGCAGCAGCAATCAGAATATGTGACACCACTGTAACTGCTTGATAATGGAGTTAAACTTCAAAACATTGTATGTCGGTAGTTATGACAATCCTTTACACTAATCTGGACACGTTTTCTTATTTGGAGACCTGATATAATGTGCATGCCCTCTGTAACTTTTGCAGACATCTCCATATTATCTCAGGTTGTTCATTGTGACCAAAAGAACACAGAAAAGAACACACATGATGGCAGGACAGACCCTTTGCATGTTAGGGGAGGGGGTACACATTATATCAGGTAAAAACGGCCTGATATAATGTGTCGCCCCTCTGTAACTCATATGGTAGACAGGAAACAAAGCGGTTAATTGAAAGGCCATATTAAACTAAATCAAACGAAAACAGAAATCACGTTAGTGGGCAGGGAGGGCCGGGTTAGCAAAGAGGGGGCATCCTTGTCAGACCACACCCACAGGGAATGGACAGATGGAGGTAACCTAGATTAAAGGAAAAAATATTGTTCATAAACCTGACCATGAACCTCCCCTACCGAGGAACCCTAATTATTAGAAATGTTGTCCACGGTAGAGATTATGGAGGTTGGTAAGGTAATTTAGCAACCTATGTTGTAGACCACACCATGTTTTATTTGTCTGTTGAAGTTAATAGTTATGTAGGCTACATGGTTACCTAGCCTGTGTTGTCTGTGGTACCAGATAGGAGTGAGGAACCCAGTAGTCAGAGAGAAGAAGGCTATATGGATGGACTGTGGCATCCATGCTCGGGAATGGATTGCTCCTGCCTTCTGCCAGTGGTTCGTCAAAGAGGTTTGATGGATGCAAAGTATACACTCACACAGATTACGCCACTCAAAGGCACACACAATTGAGACACAGTAGCCCTACATATTCTGTAACAACAACATTGATAAATCTTGTGAACAGATTCTGCAGGGGTACAAAACAGAGGACAAGATTCGTCAGATGCTCCAGAACTTAGATATCTATGTCACGCCTGTCCTGAATGTGGATGGCTACATGTATTCCTGGACCAATGAGAGTGTGAGTCATGTGTACATGTCAGGTATCTTTGAAAGGGAAGTAGGTTGGTCAAAGCAGAAACACTGGTTCAATCACAAGCTCGTAATAATATCAGAGCTTGATTTTTTCATCACTACATTGATCCCTTTGTCCGTAAATAATAATAATAATTGTATTTGTAATGCACTTTATATTGAGTTAAAATCTCCAGTGCTATCAGTGTGTGACTGAGTGATCTCTGTGAGAGACACTGACCCGAGACATGGTTCTGATGGTTCTGTCTCACAGACTCGCCTGTGGAGGAAGTCCAGGTCCCTCCCTCCAGAGGGCTGCAGCTGCTACGGGGTCGACCTCAACAGGAACTTCTACGCCAACTGGGGAAGTGAGTTGGTCGACTGAGGCTTTAGAACAGCCATACTGTTTCTTGAGCCCCTCCCCTTGGATCAGACCCGGGCCATTTTCATCCAGAGTTAATGGTGCAGTAATGTCTCAAAGTACCAGAATAAAGTTTGAAAAGAACGTTTTGTTGATGTTTGGGTAGTGAGCTGTTTACATAAATGTGTCCCTCTTCTGCCCCCCAGTGGTAGGAGTGTCATTTGACTGCTGCATGCAGACATACTGTGGCAAGGCAGCTGTCTCAGAGAAGGAGGCCAAGGCTGTGACAGATTTCGTAGGGAACAGGACCGACCAGATCCTCCTCTTCCTCACCATCCACTCTCATGGACAACTGCTTCTACTGCCCTATGGACACCCTCAGATAGCTGCCCCCAACCACGATGAACTGGTGAGGGGGAGGGGGAATGTTAAGGGAGTTCATTCCGATCCTTTCTGTCTGTAGGTGACAATAGCTGAGGGCTCGGTAATCTGTTATTTCTGCAGGTCAAAGTGGGTGAAGATGCTGCGATGGCTATGAAGGCGCTCCATGGCTTGGATTACACAGTGGGCACCTCCCCTCAAGTCCTCTGTAAGCCGAGTCACACTTGTCATACACGACCACACATGACCTGTCTGTGTATATTAACTAAGACTGGCCTCTTACTCTTTTATTCTCAGCATACCAGTGCATATCAAACATACAGTCCACAGAACTGCATCTTTTTCTATTCCTCCCCCACCCCCTCTCTCTCCAGACCCTAACTCAGGTTCCTCCAGGGACTGGGCCAGGCTGGTGGGCATCCCCTTCTCCTACACGTTTGAGCTGAGGGACAAGGGTCAGTTTGGCCACAAACTCCCTGAGGACCAGATCCAGCCAGCGTGTGAAGAGGCCTTCGCTGGAGCACGCTACATGATCACCTACGTCCATGACAAAACCTTCAGCAACTCCACCCTCCCTAACACTGCGGCCAGGCTGGCTACCATATCCATGGTTACAGCTATGACCTTATGGAGCAGTGTGGCAGTGGTGGGTTTCACCACTGGGGTGTAAGTTTAGGAAGAAGAGAGAACACAGATTTTCCAATCAAATTGTGCCTTAGTTTTCCAGCAGGGGGCAGCAATGCTCCATGGACTGCAGCTCACTCAGGATCTTTGTGTCAGGATGCAGAGGATGTAAATATTTCAATATTGTAATCTATTCATAGTTCAACAGCACCTTAGCCTCAATTTACAAAGTTTGCAGATACTTGTTAAAGGAGGAAATGAAGCAACCATACAGATTCAAGCACAAAAAAAAGATTCAAAAAGAGTACATTCAGAAGTTCTGTTAGATTAATGTGGAAAGCCTTTCTTGACAAACTTGATCAAACAAATGTGCGGTAATTCAAAGTATTTCGAATACTATTCCTGACCAAGGTCAGACTCATATCTGGCATCGCCCCAGCTTCCATCCCACTCTGGTCAAGTTCTACTGGATGGAGATTTCAGAGCTGCTGAGCTTGGCTTGGGTTCAGCTCTCCTCAATCACCAAGACCAACACTCCAGATCCTTCAGATGCATGTGACTCTCTTTAGCTCCTACAGCAGATTACATTCTTCTCCATTAAGATGGAGGTTGATAATTACACAGTTGCATGTCTGTGCTGAAGTATCTCCTGGCTGTAGCTGGTGTGAGACTCTGGAGAGGGGGAAATCAATACCAAGGCACAGTGATTAATTGGACCTATTTTCTTCTGGCTTGTTTCCCTCCCCCTGGGCCTATCAGTGATGCCTTAATTTGTTGATGAGTGAGTGCTCCAATCAAATGTGAGTTTTTCACATGGGAGTGGGCGTTGTGCCGTTTAAAGTCAGTACAGCGCAAGTTATTGGATGATAAAATACTGTATACTGTTTGATTGTATTGTTAAGTGCTGGAATAAAGCAAAAGAGATATTGGACTGTAAAATTGTTCAATGTCAGAACAGCACAGCAATTACACAAACTGATTAAAAGAGTTTGGTGAGTAATATTCTGCAGGTAATTGAGTAAAGTAAAAAAAAAAAAAAAAATGCTTACTGTTTCCCTGCCTACACTATCAGCAACTGTATTTCTGAAGTCAGTGGAGGCACTAAAAGGGAAGATTTTGAAAGATCTTGAATTACATGTGTTGGTTTCATGGAAATTCCTCAGTGACATGGCAGACAAAGTGTATAGAGATATAATAATATCTCCATGGGCATTGTGATCTGATACTTTCATAGTGTGTGATATGGAACAGGAGGGTATGGTCTTCAGGCACCATGCAGTGTGACGAACGTTGGCTGTGTAAACACAGCTTCTCCTGAGCTAGGTATGGAACTGTTATGACGGCCGAAACATCCATAATGACTCCATACGTCCTCCAAATCCATTAAAACATCCAGCTGTGTGCTGACCGGTTTCAGGTGGTCAGCTAAGGGAAAAAAGGCTGCAGCCAGTGTTTGTTCAGGTAGGAGAGCCCAGACTGGTAGTTGACCCAATGCCAACATTCCATAGGTCTTTACAGTGACTTCTAATGCAGCCCAGTGGTATGACAATATGGATGTTAATGGGGAGTTTTTTGGTTCGTTGAGAATGTTACGCAAGTCTTCAATTCTGTTCAATGCCACTGTAACAGAGGTGGTTTGGATCTCAAGACAGCTAGAGCAAGTCACAAACCACCTTGCTTCATTTCAGCACTACTCACATATTCATCCTCACGTGTGTGTGTGTGTGTCTTTGTGTGTGTTTATCGATTGCATCCCGTACCGCACTAGGCTCTGAGCATCTATTGATTAAGATCATTACCCCAGCACTCGCTCCTAACGAGAAGCTATGGAGTCATAAGTTGAGGAGCGGAGCGATCCGCTTGCCAGATTCATTACTCCGACCCGCAGGCTCGTAAATCAACAGGATCCATAAACCAAAGCAGCCAGGCTGTGTACCATCCATCACTCACATACTCACACACGCTACTTCTGTTCAAGCCGCGGACGATGGTTAAAGAGGTATTTAGTTCAATGACCTTTTTCTGTCTGTCTGTGTCTTCCTGACTGTCTGACTTCCTGAATATCTGTCTGTCTGTCTTCCTGACAATCTGTCGGTGTCTGTCTGCTTGTCATCCTTCATGCCTACCTGCATGTCTGTCTGCCTGTCCTTCTGTCTGTCTGTTTTCCTGCCTGCCTGTTTGTCTGCCTGTCTCTCTGTCTGTCTGCCTGTCTCTCTGCCTGTCTCTGTCTGTCTGCCTGTCTCTCTGCCTGTCTCTCTGCCTGTCTTTCTGCCTGTCTCTCTGCCTGTCTCTCTGCCTGTCTGTCCCCGTCCAAATTCTGGGAGACCCACCCTCTCTCTCAGCCTGGCTCTGCATGATGATCCAGACATTCACAAGGTGACCTGGCGCGGGCACAGAGGAATTACCTGAACTCTCTTAGGACTGAGCTGAGCTGATTAAAGCTGGCAGTCCATGGTCTGGTTCGCTGATAACCACTCAGCCCGTTGGTGTCTTCCTCTCCTTGTTGTTTTTCCTTGTTCGTTTCTTCAATTACAATCATGACCTTGAACTCCCCAAGGCCTGGTTAAAGAGAGAAAGAGTTGTTGAAAGAGTCAGAGAGTGAGGGAGAAAGAGAAAGATGTACACAGAGGGCAACAAGAGAGGTAGAGAGGACAGCTGTTTGAAATGTATTCCTGAATTGTATTTTTGTCACGAAAATGTTGACATGGCACCGCAGAATTCAGAGTCTGCGAATGCCCTGCCTTCAACCTCCTTCCCTACATACTCTGTCCTTACCCCTCCCTACCTTTTCCCTCTGCCCCTCCCTGCCTTTCTCCTTCTCCCCCGCTTCTTTCCCACCGCTCCGCTCGTCTCCATCCATCTATCCCCTCCATCCTCTCCTCATTGCCCCTGCCTCTGTCCTGTCTCCTTCCCTGCCTCCCTCCTCACCTCTCTCCTTCCCCTCGCCACCCCTCCCTCTGACGGATGATCACTCTGTTGCCGGATACTTCCACGCCGGCCTTCCCTCAGTTACCTGAAGCGCTGTGCGTCGAGGCAGTTCCCCGTGGCCTGAGCTTTACCTCACGAGAACATCAGTAAATCAATCAGAGCTGCCTCGCTCAGCCCCCGCCTCGCTCCCTCCCTCTGCTGACTGTCAGGGCCGCCGTGAAATATCTCCCTCCAAATATTACCCTTGGCTCAGCAGCAGGAAGGGAGGACAACCACCTGACTGGCTCATCTGTCAGTGGGAGAACAGATAGCCTTGATCATCCAGGGGCTGGAGGAGATAGATCTAGATTCTCTGGTGGGAGATGTCGACCGTGTCTAGCGGGGTGTGTCTGTGGATCAGCACTGAGCGAGCCACTTTTAGAGACTCCACAATTGGGATATGTAGACATTTCCTGGTACATGTATTGTCATTTCCTGATCACATTCAGTACACAGTCTGGTACTCTGTACTGAGGACAAGGTCAACTACTGTTTCAGGAAATACATTTCAGCCATTTAATGAAGGAGTGTAGGTAAACATCATAGACATTAGTGTTTACCTCTTGTGTCCCTAATCATTTTTATTTGTTAGCTTACTGCAAAAATGTAATAACCTTTTAGTAAACCAACAATGTTACTACTACAATGCTCCTCTATCTGAAATTCGATGCCACTAGATGGTGATGTTGACCAGAAGATTAGTGAAAACGGTCGTTAGCATTTTGAGAGAGAAAAAGCCAGGTTCTCAGTTTACTGTTTGCTTTTATATTTACAGTGCATCCAGCACCAGTCTTCAGAGACACAGGAGGAAATCTTTTATTTTTTTATTTTTCCAAGAGTTACAGCTCACCCTGAAGTCAACAGCCCAGTCAGACCCTCTCTCTCTGTGGCTCCCCGTGACCTTGTGGGTCTGTCAGGAGAGACTGCGGCTTACTGATTATTGTGTGTGAGAGAGAGAGAGAGAGAGAGAGAGAGAGAGAGAGAGAGAGGGAGGGAGAGAGAGAGAGAGAGAGAGAGAGAGGGAGGGAGGGAGGGAGGGAGAGAGAGAGAGAGAGAGAGAGAGAGAGAGAGAGAGAGAGAGAGAGAGAGAGAGAGAGAGAGAGAGAGAGAGAGAGAGGGAGGGAGAGAGAGAGAGAGAGAGAGAGAGAGAGAGAGAGAGAGAGAGAGAGAGAGAGAGGGAGGGAGAGGGACAGGAGAGGGAGGGAGAGTTTTATTGTATTATGTGACTGGTTTCGCCTGAGGCAGGGTTGCCATATGTACAGACCACCCACTCACACTGCATATGAATGAGACACATCAGCAAAGATGGCTAATACAGTGTACAGTTCTCATATCTCTCAGTTCTCATCTTATACAGTATCATGGTGAACGTTAACACGCACACACACACAAATATTATTCACATAACACCATACAGTACATACCACATACTTTGGTCACACACACACACACAGTCTATATAAAGTCACATCATCCCCCTGCAAGGCTGTGTGTCAGTGTGAATGTGTTAACTACAGCTCAGCTCTACTAATGAAGGCAGTTATGAGTGTATAGAGAGGCAGCTGATTAGTGCAGTTTCACACTCTAACACCCTCTCTGCCCCCCCCAACACACACACACACTTTATCTCACACACGCACACACTGTTTTTCACAGAAACATAGACACACACTCTCACAGACACTGTCATGCTTTGAGACTGCCATCATTCTCACAGCATTGGTGACTATCGTCACACTAACTCATCACACTGACACACAAGCACATACACACTGACACACAAGAACACACACACACAAACAAGAACAAACACACACCACAAAGCTTTTCCTCTAACCCCTCTCCCCTCCCCAGCCTGACTGCTCTGAATCTCCCAGCAGATTGCACCCCAGACTGGGGTCTTACCATATTCATGTTGTTCCCCCGACACCTCCCACCCCCACCACCAGTATGGCCATGCAGATCTCACAGTGTGCTTGTGTCTACGGAGACACTGGTTGATCTTTCCATTCAGAGCCACACCACAGATTCTGTTGAGGCACCAACTCTATACAACAGAAACACATCAACTGGTGTCACAGGACTCCTTCAGAAACCAAAGCCTGATTTTCTTGTGTCAAAATTCTATTCGATCACGCGTCACTACTCCAGTTCTCCTCTATTAGGTCTCACAATTACCTCTCGTCTGGATTACAGCCAGCATCCGTACTTTATCAAGTGTGATACGATTAGGAGTTAATAAAAAAGAGAGATGGAGGGCTTAATTAAACCTTTAAATATCACTGAGCAGTACGATACAGGTGTACGTTCCGTATAAAGATCACTGGTGAGGTTTTTATTGCGCGAATTAAACAGGCTTCAGTGTGGCTCACGCGGCAACGAAGCAAAGCCCTAAACCCAGCCCCACGTTCCACACGGCGCAGCCCACCACCTCACATCCATCACCTCTCTAATGATCCAGCTCTGCTTCAGCCCTCCTCTGTGTCTCTGGGCAGTGATTAGCAGACTTCACCAGCTTCATACCTCGGCATGGACATGCATATGCATTCAAGAGAACTACAAACAGACGATGGTTGGAGTGAAAGAGAGAGAGAGAGAGAGAGAGAGAGAGAGAGAGAGAGAGAGAGGGTGTGTGTGCGCGTCGTTAACCGTTGATGTGCATCTTAATGGCTGTTTGGGTCCTGTGTGGGTTCCCTACTGAATGAGGAAGTTCGCTTGACGGATTGTGTGTGTGTGTTTGTACGTTTTTGTGTGTGCGTGTGCATGCATGTATGTATGTGGATGTATGTGTGGTTTAACACTGGGCACAAATTGAACTCCAGCCCATGGTGCCATCAGTCACCAAACATGTCCCATCATCGTCATCCATCTACTTCCAGGACCCCTCTCCTCCCCCTCCCCCCCTCCAACCCTCACCCATCCATCCAGGACCCCCTCCACCCCTCACCCATCCATCCATGCCTCCATACTTGGTTCTTGACAGTAGCATCGCAGGTCTTTACAGATGAGCCGCCATTCAGATACTAGAGAGAAGGAAGGTCTGTCTAAACAGGCCCTCTGTATGCATGGAGGTGTAGCAGCATTAACTAATGACCAGAGAGACTGGAGACCTGCATCTCTGGTGGCTCCACCAGTACACCCACCATGCTGCCCCTGCTGCCACAGGCGGAGGGGGTGGGAAATGATGATGATGATGATGGCTTCACTGACCTTACATCAAAAGTGTGTTTTACACCCACAAGTACCCCCACACACACACACCTACCGTCCACACACAGGTCCACACACACACAAAAACAAACACACACACACACTCCCATCCACCCTCCCCCCCCCCACCATCACAGTAGAGAGATGCAGGTTGGATAACGGCTCATGACTGTGTTTTAATTCTTCTCATGAGCTTCATCCCAGCACAGAGCCCCAGAAGAGAGTGGAGGGTAATGAAAACCAGCAGGGTGACAAGCACCACCCAGCAGAGAGGCACACACACCTGACAATCTGGAATTAGAAAGCCATAAAAAAAGGGAACATGAGATGAAGGAGAAAGGAAGGTGTTTCATCATCCTGTAAAAAGAGTTGTTTCCAGTCTGCGGGCTCAGCCACAGTTGTTTCACCTTTGTTGTTTATCACATCTGTTTATTTGTGTGTGCGTGTGTGCACGTGGGTCTGTTTTTATATGCATGTGTATGTGCATGTGTGGTATCGTTTTTATTAAGTGTCGAGTGGCAGGCTCAGTGAAGACCCCAGGAGGGATGCTGGTCTCTCTCACACACACTCCTGAACCTCTCAGAGCTGCAGAGGTCAGCACACAGATCCAGCACACACACACTTTAAATAAGAACATGCTCTTCTATTACTTGGATGAAGGATGAGAAGGCGAAGCATCCAGGTCTTCAGCTGCAGCTCACAACCATTGATATTCACACAGCGGCATCGACACACACTACACTTCTACTACAGAGAGTTCACCCCAAGGCCAGCAAAGGAACTCTGCCGGTTCCATTCTCTATCCGTCAATCCAGCACAGAACAGCCACCTGGGTTGAGCTTTTTGACGCTCCTTGAGTGCCACTGCATGTATGGATATGTGTTTAGGCCTGTGTGTGTCTGTGCGCATGTGTGTGTCTGTCTGTGTACGCGTGTCTGTGTTCTGTTTTTGCATGTTTGTCCACGTGTGTGTGTGTGTGTGTGTGTGTGTGTCGGCGTGAGTGCGTGTGTGAGTGTGTGTGTTTGTGTCTGGAAGTGAGAGGTCCTCTCTGCAGACCAAGGCGCCCTGCTTGCCCCTCACCTCTGAGACCCTGAGCAGCTCAATAATGACTTCTCCGTGACTGCCACCGCTTGCTCCGAGGGGATGCTCAGAGCTGTCACACCACACCACACACACGCTCACACACACCTCCTTGGGGCGCTGCAGGTCACAGACAGCATCTCCGTGTTCCTGCCTGTTGACTGACAAGTGCTGAGGGTTCATGTGTCTCTGCAGTCTGCAGCCCTCCTGTCTGCCCTCTGACAGCCCCGGAGGCATCAGAGGGTGTGTGTGTGTGTGAGTGTGTGTGTGAGCGTGTGTGTGTGAGCGTGTGTATGTGTGAGCATGTGTGTGTGAGCTCTGGATTGGATGCAGACCCTCTTTCATCTGTCATTTCAAGGCCTCTGGATTGTAAACAAAATGGAAAAGTCGTGTGACATTCCGTCTGCTATGTTCAACACCAGGTTCTGTCGTTGAGAAACCTTTTTCTTTTTCTCTCTCTTTCTCTCTCTTTCTTTAACTCATTCTTTGTGTGTGTGTGTGTGTATGTGTACTGGCTTCCCATTGCTCATGGATTTGCAACAGTCCATTCTCACAGATCAACTAATCCCAGCTGAACTTTACCCTCTTTGTGTTTTAATAAGGGCCAGTGCCAGTATATTCTGGATTATTTATGATTTGTTTACTTTTCCTACGAGTTTTGTGTTCCATTATTAACAGTTATGTGTTTACCAGTACCTGTACTGTAAACAACTTGAAGGAATGTTGCATATTCATTCTGTGTGGGTAGAGTAATGGACTGTTCAGTGAGGAGGGGTGAGAAGAGGGTCTGGAGAAATGTGAGGAGAGGGAGGGAGGGAGGGAGGGAAAAATAAAAAGGAGGCCTGTGTTTTTTCTGTGGCTTCCAAAGGAGAAAGGATGAAGAAAAGCCGTAGATACCTGTCTTTCTGTGGTGCAGTGGCATATTAAACTAGTGTCAAGACATCAGCCCCAACTCTCTCACTCTCTCCCTCTCTCTCTCTCCCTCTCTCTCCCCCCCCCTCTCTCTCTCTCTCTCTCTCTCTCTCTCACTCTCTCTCTCTCTCTCTCTCTCTCTCTCTCCCCCCCGCTCTCTCTCTCTCTTTCTCTCTCTCCACCACTTCTGTGCTCAGCAGCAAACAGCTACATATCCAGAAGGAGGTTGTTGAGCAGTGTGAAATTAGTTTTTGAGAAGATGGCAGCTTTTTGTTAAGGTTTGAAGCAGGTCCCCTTGAATTTCAAGCATGCTTATAGAACATCCCTTGGACACGACATGCTCCTCTCCTCCCCTCTCCTGCTGACTACTGCTGTATTATGTAAAAGCCCATGTCAGGCCTGTGTGACTTCAGTGATATTGACGAGACTTCATTAGGCACTGGTTCAGAGTGGGGCTATGACTGCCGCCGGCCCATATCGGGACAGATCCATACTGCTGAGAGTGGAGGAGAAGGTCTGACATGATGATTTGTAGATTGCAAATGTTTCTGGGGATTGTCAGAAGACACCAGCCTCGTGGATGTGGATATTGGCAAGGGAGTATGAGGGCCGTGAGCAGGTAATTAGGACAAGTCTTAGCGGAGACTATTTTCCAGTCCCTTGTCCGTGCTCTTCTTCGTTCTTCTAATCCTCAAATCTGGCATTTGATTGGTCTTCAGGGTGCCCTCTCTAGGCCTGCGATTGGTGTCTGGGGACAGTTCTTTCTTTGAAGTGGAGGTTTATAGTTGATAATCCCCATGAAGACAGCTTCATCCCTCTCCTAACTAACAAGCTAACCAGATTAATGCAGAGCTCCACATCCTCATGTTTGGCTCTCATCTTCGAAGTGGAAGAGACGTCAACTTTTTAATACGTTTCTCATCTCTCATAATGAAAAATAAAACTGAGAGCGGTGAGAGCAAACAGGCCAAAGAAATTACTGGAAATCTTCATTACTTGTAATGGGCACTAATGTGGAGCACTTGACTGGTCACAGTGACACATCATCTTTAGCATTGCCAGGGTTGGGATTTATTTGTTGCTATACAGACCACATTGGAATATTCACACACACACATACACACACTCATACACAGATGTACACACACATACGCACATATATAAGCACACATGTACACAAGCACTCTGCACACACACCCACACAAAGACCCACAAGTGCACACACACGCACTCACACACAGTGAGTGGGTTTGTGTGTGTGTGGTGGTTGTCCACAGGACGGGTGCACTGTGCAGTGTCAAGCCCTTCCTGAGTGCTGTGGTCACGGCACCTCCATCCAGCAGTGAGCAGACCCCGACCTCTTCACAGGCGCGCCCCCTCACTGGGGCTGCTCGCTGGGAGAAGAACGCAAGGGTGGTGGGGGGCTCTAATGGACCACAAACCCTTACACAAACACTGGAGGTCTATTCAGAGGGTGTGAACTAGATTCATACGAAAACAGGATGTGGAAAGAGAGAGAGAGGAAGAGAGGTAGAAAGGAGAAGAGGAAGTTAGTACAGTATGTGAGGCTTTTTCTGGTGCTTTCCACTGACCCTTTTTACACCCATGGCCAGTTCCACAAGAGTGTACGTGATTTACAGTGTGTGTGGAATGTGGCTGTTTATGTACTTTTATGTGTTTGTCTCTTTGTGTGTGTGTGTGTGTGCGTGTAGCAGGAATACCAGACAGCGTGAAGAACTGTTACGAGCCAGATCTTTAGTCTACAGTTGGAGAGTACATGAACTGTGCCACTCTCTCTCTGTCTCTCTCTCTCTCTCTCTCTCTCTCTCTCTCTCTCTCTCTCTCTCTCTCTCTCTCTCTCACAGACACTCACACACACACACTTTCTCTGATATGTAAGGCTTTATCATTTTAGGGCTCACAGCTTTTGATGATGAGAAGCAATTTTATTTTTTTATTTTTTACGCTGAGAACATGTCCTTAAAGTCTCCAACCTCTGTGGGAACATTCAGACCCCAGGAGAGAGATGGTTGTGTCACTGCGCATAACTGTTAGATGTGTGAAGTCAATCATAACGAATACAATAACCTGCTGATCAGAGATGGAAGGTTTAAGCCTAGCAGA